>NW_022884975.1:0-16106 GCF_011952205.1 Bombus bifarius
CCTTGCGCTTACACACCAGAAATAAGCAGCCTAAAATTTAAGTACAGAAATCTTCAAAACCTGACTCGGCAACTCAAATTATTATTGCGTTATAAAAGCAAACGCGGATTGCTCAATGTCATAGGCTCAGTATCCAAAACTTTATTCGGAACTCTCGACGAAAACGATTTAGAACTCATTAACAAGAACATCGATACATTATTTGATTCCAACAATAAAATAAAAACAATTCTTAGTAACCAAACCGCACTCGTCAAACGCGTGCTAGACAATACCAAACAAATCAACTTGAAAACTTAGCCAACGATATACACAAGATTGAAAACCACAATGAAAAAAACGAAATATTAGTCTCCCTATTAATTCAAACCGAATCTACCATATCAGAACTCCATATAAACATCGACGAAATTTTTAACACTGTTATGTTAGGGAAACAAGGAATCATAAACCCACAAGTTATAGAACCGGAACAATTCTTAAAAACACTTGACCAAATAACGAGACAAAACTTTATGACTAACCATATCGAACCTTCAGTTCAAAACTTTCAACTAATTCTAGATCTAAGCAAACTAAAGGTATGGATAAGAGATAACAAACTTATATATACAATAACTGTGCCGCTTTTGGAAAACAATGAATGGAAAATAACTAAAATTTACCCGATACCTTCAAAACAAAACTCTGTATTCATTGCGCCTGTAATAGAAACTGATTTGATACTAACCGACTCAGAACAATACACCTTTGTCGATAGTCACTACTTAAACAAATATTGTAAACGAACGGCAATCATCCACATTTGTAAAAGAACTCAACCGAGTCACAATAGAATCAATTCACCTGAATGCAGATCAGAATTAATTACTAATCGACAGACGGTCAAAACTTGCCCGACTGCTGTCTTCAAGCTGGAAGAATTGACGTTCGTACCTTTGCAGACGGAAAACCATTATATTATTATTCCTGCGAAAAATGTACAAATCGACGTGTTATGTAAGACACATAAAATCCTAGAAATTAGACAACCAAGCTTAATTACCAGTAAAACCGGGTGCATAATCACATACGATCATAATATTATGAAAATAGGAGGATCACATAAAAATATCTCTTACGAAATCAAATTTAAGAATAGCATATACAGCTTCGAAGAAACAGATGTTCCAATATTAGAGAAAATATTAGAAACAGCTCCAAAAGTAACACACAATTTTAACCAATATAAAGCCAACCTCGACACATTACAAACACAAATCAGTACCCTGCAATTTGAGCGACGCATAAATTCATTGAAGGAATATGGAATATCCACACTACAAATATTAGGAATCATAGCCCTAGGACTAGGAACAATATATGTAATGTACAAATGTAAACTTTTCGAATGTCTACGCCGATCATTTCCTAAAAATGTACGTATAAAAATACTCTGCCCTACCGCTCGCGTAAGCAGGATCGATCAAACATCAACAGTACCAAGGACGGTCACCTTCCAAAATATCACCGAAGACGAAGATGAGGGGATCATTCAACTTAGAAGCCCCACCAGACTTACGCTTTAGCGGAGCAAAGCGAAGCTAAGGAGGGGGGAATGTCACGGTGGTCGTGAGAACGCAACGAAAGGATGGTTATGCCTCACATACCTTGGTCAGCAAAATGATGGCTAAGCAGTAATAGAAACCCTATGTGACCGGCATCCAGCGATAGCCCCTCCACAGGAGCCGCGTCCTTGATATAAAAAAGTACCTCTCGAGTCGTTGTAAGAACATTCTTTTCTGTGCTGTTTGACCATTCTGTATCGTTACTCTGTCAGTGTTCAATAAATTTTCTAATAACAATCAAAATTTAAGTACGAATTTCTCACCTTGCGTGCGGAACGCGAAATTACCCCGAATCGACGTGACATCCTCTATGTGCTTCTCGAGCTCTTGTGTCGTCCTGTCTTTGACGGAACATTCTACTTGAAGATCAGCGAGTTGATGCTCGGGATCGTAATTCAATTTTTGGTCGTTAGCAGTAATAAGCTCACGTAACTTCACTTTTGAACTTGATCTTGTTTGATCTTGATTGTGTTTTCGTGGTGCTTGTGGTGTTCTAAAAGTAATCGTCACGTTGCTTGCATTTTTAGTGCACATTGATACACTGCACTCTGCACAGGCAATGCTTTTGTTGTCATGAAATCTCTCTAACTTTTCAGTAACAAAACCTTTTATTTTATTATTTAATTTTGGATCATGCGCCCCTGGTGAAGATACATTATGTGTTCTCTTTACCTTTATTATGCACACGTTTTCCTTTTGCTCTCAATTTTTCGATCATCTTGTGCTGTTCTATATATTGTGTTCTTATGTTCTTCGCATATAAATCCTGTCGATTGATTTTATCTTTCAGTTGAGGTACATGTTTAATTCTTTACCTTTTTTTTTTTTTTATGAATTTCTTGATAATCTTTTAGAAGTTGCTCGTTATATTTGGAAAGCTTTCTCACTTCGTCTTCAGCTGTTTCCTAACGGGATTTTTCTTCTTCAAGTTTTTCTGTAATCATTTTTTCTAAACTTCTCCATTTATTCTGTTCTTCTTCGAGTAATTCATTACGTTTCGGTATCTGGCTATCTTTTCCTTTAAAACATTTTATTTTATCAGAGAGTTCTCCTATTTTCAAACTTGCTTCATTTAAGGTAACTTTATGAATTTCCGATTGATGCTTTAACATTTGATGTAAGTCTTCTATTGCTGTTTCACGTTCTTTCAACTGTTCATTAAATTCGTTGTTTAGCATATCCACTCGAGAAATTTCGAGTTCTTGAGCATCATTTCTTCTTTTAGAAATTTGGCTTATTTTCTCTCGCCTGCTGCTACATGTTGCTGTCATTTTATCAACTTCTTTCTTCTTTTTTTTTCTTTTTTTTTTTTTTTTTGAACTTAAAATCTTGATTTAAGGTTTGTGTTTCACTATATGATTTATTATTATTAACTAGTTCAACATTATTCTCAGTAGATTTTTTTCGCTTGATTTTTATACTTATTTAAATAGTTTAACATGAGCAAATGCATCGTACGTCAGATATACCATTTTTAATAAATTGTCGCCTTTACAACTCGAGTTACCTCTGAACGGGTCGCATGATTGATCAGTAAGCCATGAGTAATTATGCAAATTCAGTTTTTTTTTCATCTATTTATTTGAATATTATAATATTATAGTCTTATAATATTATAAGACTTTACATTGAATATTTTATTAAAATTGTAAGTTTTCCATAAACGCTTCAAAATCCACAGTCTATTGATCAACTCCTCTATCCTTTCTCTTTCTCCTCACTAAAATAGATAAATTCCTAATGTAGTTTGTGGATAATATTTTTTTTTTTCTAAAGCAAATCACATTTATCATCTGATATATTTTTTGAAATAATTTCTGTCTGTACATTTTCTTCTTTTCCCTTACTCCTCTTTCTCTTTCTAATGAATTCTTTTTATTCCGTAAAATAGTTTTTGTATATTCAATTTTGTTAAGTGCAATCCTTATTTCTGATAACTTACTTTTATTAGATAATTCTTGTGAATCTTCTACTACATCTTCCATATCATTTTGAGTGCGGCTTCTACCTTCAGTAAATTTAATATCTTGGACCGTATCATTAATTTCAATAGCTCTTTCGGTATCAAGTAAATCGCACTTATTATTTAATATACCTTTTGAATTGACTTCTGTCTCTGTAGTTTCTTCTTTTGTATCTTCTTCGAGTTTTCTTCGTTCTTCTAATCCACCCTTCTCATTTTCTAGGATCTTCCTTGTTGTTACGCCGCCTAAAACATCTGCACGCCAGCCCGCGCCAGCTCGCGCCACCGGACAACAACCAGCCTGCGTAACGTCACTTCGACCCTCAATAAACCTAAGGACCCACCATAACTTTCACTTCCCTGTATTGTTTCGCCATGTGTCTTCAATCCGTTTGTCTTGAAGAATTTCTAAAGCTTAAAAATATTCTCGAAACACAGTCGGTTTTCAGAGAGGTCCTTGGGTTTATTAGGCGTACTTAAAACACGGAGAAAGCGGGTATGCACCCATTAGGAAAATCCGAATAGCCCTCTAATAAAACAAGCTATGTTTTCCTCACGCACACAGTCATCTATCCACCACGATGGTAGGAGACTTCCTACTCATCCCTTCGAGCAGTAGTGCAGGTCATGACCAATCGACACCGCGGGTCGTTACCCTCACTTTTCCTAACGAAAGTGGGAACAACAAATCCGCGTTCTTTAGGCACAGGGGCACACCCACACCGAACTTTTCTTCCGTATTAGAAAAAGAGCGACAGACAGTCTAAAAACTAACGCCTAACGCGGCAGTCTACACATAGCGCGAGAGTCGCATACTTCACGAAAATCTTTGTCGGTTCTCGGTGTTGTCGAACATACATCTTCTCTCCTAAATATATTATAGTGCTAAGTCCATTAATACATTAATTTCCATTATAAGAGCCCTGCTCTAGCGTACATATCTATCACATCTTCGTGCGACAAGTTGTTAACTATTTATTTCTCTACGTCAGTGTAATCTAAGTGTTGGAAATATATAATTTATAATTCAGTGAATCACAGTGTTATACAAACTCAATCACCCCTATTATCTCAACGGAAATCAGTCGCTGCTTTCAATCTTAAATTGTTGCTGACAATCTTAAATAGTATGCCTCATATTTTTAAAATATAAAATTATATACTATGTTATTCTATAATGTATTATGTACAGTTATATAATATCCAATTACATGTTGATACACAAGATATACAGATTATTATTTATAACGTTTTGGTTTTCTTAATTGAGTCATTCATTTAGTACAAATGATAAGAAATTAGTAATAATTCACAAAAAAAGGATATCGTAGTAGAAATATTATAAAAAAACATTTTCTGTTTTAGTGTAGAGTTACTCCTTCTTACAGACAGTGTCGTACAAATCTGTACGTCTCGGAGAAAATGTAGGTATCCGAGCCCTTACTTCCTCAACAACTTTTAGATCTGATAGAAAAAAGAAACATACGAAATAATAAGTAATGCTTACTAATAAATTCAACAAATACAAAGGAAGATGGCTAAATCGATAAATTAACGAGACTAAAAATTAATTACATCATGGATCTCTCGCTTTTAATTTTAAGCTGTAAATTACCGATATCGGTGACTGCCATATTCTCTTGAGTTTCCAAATCGTAAAGAATCTTTCCTCAGGGATTGGTCAACTGTGTATGTCCCCATGCGACGTAACTTGCTTAAGGAACACGAGCCGGTGATATGCAGGCAACGTATAATTGATTATCATTCGCTCTGGAACGCTGAAGTAATGACCAGTGCAGTGGTCCAGTGGTCATTTTGAATGCCGCTGGATATATCAGCATTTGGCAACCTAACCCAGAGAAGCAGGAAATATGAAGCCACCGAATACCAATTAACTTCGTAGTTGCACGGTTCACATTCCATCATTTCTGAATATGCGAGGACAGTCCTCTTATTGTGCTTTTAATTCTTTTATTTGTTTCATTTTCAGCAAATATACTGGTTTCTTAAATTAAGCTTCTTTTTATACAGAGTTACAGATTATATTAATTTTATATAGAATATATTTAAGAAAGATATTTAATTTTTTGCTAGTTAAGTATTGATCGATTAAGTTACTGTACCTTTGTTCCGATAAATACGTGCCATTTCCTCGAATCTAATATCATAGCAAATGCCAATACCTATTTTGCAGCCCTTCACATCGAACGTCGTTAGGGAGTTACCAGGACTGAGTGAATCACTCTCTCGAAAAGTAATCTTATTAGGAATGTCGATGTCGAATAGATGTACCTAATAACATAAAAATGTGGTCGCTAATTATATTGCTGCAACTTTTGTAATTTAATATCAAAGTTACCAACTCCTAAACTTTAATTATTTTTTATTTAATAACTGACAGCGTTTTTATCACTTTCTTTTATTAAAAAATCTTATCATTTAATAATGTTTAAAAAGGAGAAAAAATAAGTATAATAATATTTTAAGCATGTGAAAAATTTATACAACAACAAACACATTACAACAAAAATGGGCGTTTCCCGTATCATAACGTATTTTATAAACCGTAAATTATAGAATTGGTTATAGTATACGTATGTACATATGTATATTCCTAAATTATTCCTAGATAGAGTCACTTTCTTCACCCCGATATTTTCAAATTCAAAGCCATAAAGGAATATATTACTTACCTTTCGGTGTCTTGCTATCAAAGTTCCATCGGGACCCCAAATAGTACAGGTATTGTACAATTTATCGCCCTCTATTTCAGGCATCGTACCACCAACTACATAGATGTTGTTTTCTTTAGCTGCGTTCGATGAAGCAACGCTCGTTTCACCATCAGGAATACTCTCGGCGTATTTTGGAAAGTACTCTGCATTGCAATATTTCAATTAATGAAAAATAACTGTCTTTTGTTCCAACCATAAATTAAATTGAAATGTTTGTCAGTTTTTTATTTTCTAAATTATCAAAATAACTAAGTTTTATATTTCGACTTAATTAAATATGCAATTTCTTAGCTAATAGTATATATAATAAATTGTTTCTACAGGTTCAAAATGAAAAATGAATATTTAGAAATATTTAATTACGACAATGCTATTTGTGTTAGCATCAGTGGCTTGTTACTCAACGACTTTGCTAGTATAAGTACCCAATTATTAGTATGTTAAAAAATATATTTATACAAAAATCACGATAATCATGAAAATGGGGAAATCATATATTCTCGAATCAATTCACAATTTATTTTGTATATTAATTAGATTCCGCGCTCATCAGTACGTACTCACTGGCGACATCGAGAAAATGTATCGGCAATTCCTCGTACGACCAGAGGATCGGAAATATCAAAGGATATTATGGCGCAGCGCGAGTGGAGAAACAGAAACATATGAGCTTAGCACCGTAATACTCTTATCATAGAAATAGAAGCAGTCCTCAATTCCCGCCCGCTAACTCCTATCTCCACCGATCCAAATGATCTCCTAGCCCTCACTCCCGGACATTTCCTCATTGGCGATTCATTAATGTGCTTACGTGATCGAGATTTCAGAGACATTCCATCGAACCGACTCTCCAAATGGCAGCATATCCAACAGCTTAAACAACATTTTGGAACCGCTGGCATAAGGAGTATTTGAACGAGCTAACCAACCGCAATAAATGGAGCAAGGGTGGACACAGCATCCAAAAGGGCACAATCGTCATCCTCGGAGAGGACAACGTTCCCTCCATGCATTGGCCTCTGGACCGAGTTATCAAGGTTCATCCAGGCGCCGATGGTGTCATCCGGACAGCTACAGTTCAGACGGCAAAGAGCATTTTGGATCGGGGCGTCAAAAGGCTTGTCCCACTGCCAATTCAACCCGATCTCGAGAAACCCGAACAACTAGCCACCGAGACGAAATAAGATGGGAACTTCAACCACACCTCGCTAGTTTGATCGGTACCCTCTCAACGGGGAGAGAATGTTACGCCATGCGGCTTACCATAGGTCATATTCTTAACTATCGATCGCGCCACTATAATGTCGCAGACGGATCGTCGCGTCTGCCCGGCAAACAAACATTGTAATGGCAAGCGCGTGGTTCATTAAGCAGGGCGACTTCCAGAAACGTCGACTCGTGGCCCGTATTTTACCTCGCAGTAAAAGAATGTGGCGTGATCCGAACGTAGTGGGGGTCGCCTTCCAGAAAAAACGAAAAAAATCGAAAGGCGTTCAGAACTTTTCGAGAAGTCGAACCGTCAACACATGTGGTATGTCGCGCATTACTTATCAACCAAAACGCAGTTACATTTTTTTTGTTCCATTTATATCTTTCTAGTTAATAAGTTGTTGAAATAAACATTAATTTATTTGTGTTAATTCTGTGGAATTTCATTGAACTACCCTTATTATCATAATCGAAATAAGGGGATCGATCAGTTCGTGGCGTCGATTATTTAATCGTAACGGGAACTTGCAACTCTCGTTGACGTGCTATCTCGCGATCGCGTCTCTCCGCGAACGGTCGAAACAAAATGATTCACTAAAAACTGTCCTGAATTCCTAAGAATTTATTTACCGCAAAACTGACAAAGTGTTTATTTAAAAAATGAGGTTGGAGGCTTTTCTTTCATTTCATTCATTTTCATTTTCTTTCTTAAGTATGGCTAACACAATATCTAATCAATTAAAATTTTATATTTTCACGTGGAAAGTTTCTTTAGATAATTATTATCAACATGTTGACTAACTCTTACGGATTAATACGTGTCTGTAGGGCAATCCGGTGGACTTGATCGGCTTTTTACTTCGAAAGTTGAGTAATCGGTGTCGCTTTCTTACGCATCTTTGAACTGTATAAATGTTTTAAAATTGTTTGATCCAGAATGTACGTACCACACCGGACAATCAAGAAGGCACGTTTTATGTCTTTCTTTCCGATTAATAATAAGCCATTTACTGCAAAGAATGAACTTTAAAGGCATTAAACAGCACATCAATGTACATTTCAATTAGACTAAATAATAATGCTATGATTTTATCGGTAGTAACTTTACTTATTAACTTGAATTATTTCTTTCTTTTACTTCATGTTAGGAAGAGTATCTTTTTGCTTGAAATAAAAAATTGATATAGGAGTAATAATATGGATAGAGATCAAAAACTGTTAGGGCAGAAATTACACGTTTGAACTTTATAGTTCAGTATAGTTCAAATAGAAATTATATAGAATTATTTAATAATTTGTATTTCACTGGAATAAAAATTTAATTTCTGTCTTTATCAAATCTCTATTTCAGAGTATTTGTACGTATGTACTTATCGTCTGCTGTATGATCAAATATCGAATAGGTAATAATCGTTGTTACTCGTTACGTGAGAAAAAATTATGTATATTCACAACTATGACTATTGCATTTTAGGAGCTTGGCCATGGATCGCTGCATTAGGTTTTCGTAATCCCCGAAACCCAGACAAACCACTATGGAAGTACGGAGGTTCCCTGATAACGGCTAGGCATGTTTTGACCGCAGCACATTGTGCACATATGGATGGAATAGAAAACATACACAATCATAATATTGCCATTCTTAGATTGGTGGAGAAGGTGCCATTTTCGAATAAGTCCTCAAATATATATATATATATATATATATATATGTATATATATATATGCTATTGAGTATTACTGAAGTATCATATCCTGAAATTTCTTATTGTACACATATATTGTGTCATAAAGCGTGTACAATTCTTTCTCATACTTTTGGTCATTCGTTTCCTGCATTTTCATTTATTTTTTTATTTTTCAGGGTACGTATATCCCATTTGTACGAAAGAGCCCCTACGAAAGAGCCCCTACGAAAGAGCAACTTCGTCGGCTATAACCCCCTTGTTGCTGGATGGGGAGCGTTAAGATATAGTAAGTGATATCAATTTTATAATAAAATTAAACAGTTCCAGTCTTAAATATCTTTCTTATTTTTTTCGTAGGACGACCACGACTTAATGCATTAATGGAAGTACAAATGCCAGTGATTAAGAACGCCGAATGCAAAATAGCTTATTCCAAATTTCCTAATGCACCTGATATCACTGATGGTATAATATGCGCCGAACATGCTCAGGGTGGAGAGGATTCTTGTACGGTAATTAAGTTACAGAGTTATTACAAACTATACGGTATCTGAAGACACGTCAATTCGAATTAACATCAAATCGACGTCTTAAACATTAGAAATAATAGATAAACACAATTTAATAGTCTTGCCCACTTCTCACACCTCATTATGGTATTTAATCTAATTTCCTTCTAATCTTAGTTTTGCTCAAAATACATATAACATGTACATTATAAATTGGAGTACTTCAATACACAAATCAATAGAAGATTATTACTGTATATAAGTATAATTTCAATACAATTCGATCGATATATTTCAGTATCTTTGATTAAAAATTTAACGATCCTTTCAGGCTGACCGCGGCGGACCACTGCTGATACAACATGAATGAACCTCGTATTTAATAGGTATTGTGTCTTATGCTTATATGTGCGGCACAGCTGGGTATCCCAGCGTTTACACTAGGGTCACATCGTACCTTGACTTCATTCTCCAAGCGATGCAATAATATGATATTACTGTTCCATAAATATCATTGTGTAAAAAAAGGTAAAGTTGGATTTTCTTATTGTGGAGATAAGAAACAGCTCAAATTTACATTGTTTTGTACGTTACAAATTATAGGCTTAAAATGTACGAAATGTAACTTTGAAACGACACTAATTTTTTACGCACGATAAACCTCCACGACTTAGGTATGTAAAGATGATAAACGTATATTAATTCTATTAATTTGGTAATAATAAACCAACTTTCTGAGAAGTTCTGTAAATTTCGTTTCTGTTGTATCAAGAGAATAATGGAATATTCCACTTAGATCGTATACTTATTGTATGTACATACAAAATTTTCCGGCTAATCTAAAACACTTCATAAGATAGAGAGCTTCTGGAAATTCGGACACAGAGAGTACATAAAATACAAGATAAGTCTCGTGTCTTTCTAAATTATTTTTTATTCGCTAAAAACGTCCTGTGTATTCATGCAATCACATGCAACCTCGAAACTTCACTTATTTTTTATCACTTTCCAATTCAATACACTGTTTCTGCATTTTTGACTATATGTAAGAGAAATTTCCATTCAGCCAAAGGTGTACTTACAGATTATAGATTCCTATACGACTCTCGGTAAAAATTTATCCGCACTCCAGATAGTTAAAACTTCTGTCGACCGTATTGATCCATCTGCACTCTTCGTATGACGTCAATATCTGTTCAGTGCTGCTGCGTAGGTTTCATTGTGTTACGTCAATTCGTTTGTGACCGTTGCGCGAGTAATGGCGCTTTGCAATGCTGATTTGCAGGAAAACAGTGCAGGATGCTGTGATTCGTTTCTTGTGGTCGGAGGTTATGTTTGATGCCTATATTTATCAAAGATTTAATGCACATTATGCAGAAAGTGTTTTGTCACGAAGTGTGTTTGAATGGGCACAAAAGTTCAAAGATCGCACAAGTGTTATGAAAAAACAGCTATGGAATAGACGAGTGACACTGAATAATGTGGCAAATCATTTGCAAATCAGCCACGGCTCTGCTTATGCAATAGTGCACGACAGATTTGGGTTTTAAAAAGTTTGTGCGAGATGGATGCCGAGAAAGCTGATGAAAAGGTGAAGACGACGATGCATTCGTGGTTCGCAGCTCAGCCCAAAACATTTTTTAATGAGAAAATACGAAGGTCCTTCAGCAAATGGACAAAGTGTATACAGAAATTGAGTGATTATGTCAAAAAATGATGTATGTCTTTTTTGTCAATTGCTTAAAATAAATTCTACACCGACAGAGCCGGTAACTTTTTACTCACCCTCGTAAGACACTTAAATTTCCAATCTATTATGATGAATAAAAGAGCTTATACTATTAAATCTAATTGTATTTTGTTGCATGAGAGTACACGTGTATGTGATGTACATTACCTTTATATCCCCTTGAACGCTTCAATATTGCGCATATATACTATATTTTGTGCAGCTTCTATAAAATTTTGTATGTTTGTTTAGGCTGTTAATCCAGAGGCTGGAGTACAAAGAAATGGCACAATGATGTGGGTTGATGACATTTATAATTATCAAGGAATCACCCCTACATTCGCTCAGGTATATATCGTTGACTATAATGTATTTAACATATATGATTGTTAGAATATTAATAATTAATTTTTAATTCTATCAGAATTTTAATGAAACTGTCCCTTGGGAATGAAGAACTGATACCTTGATATCACGGTTTGTACATCCTATATGTACGACAAATTTTAGAACATTATATAACGAAGAACCAGATCGTCGTGGCCATGTGATGTGAATAAAAGGACTTGAATTTGATGATATTTTTATAATGTTAGATAACATAACTAAGTATCTTCACAGTAAGATAGGATGACATGGTTTACATGATCTTAATGTTGTTCACTTGAGTGATGATATTATAAGGAAAAGTGTAATATCACAGGTAAGATGATTCATAATTTAGAACTACTAACTCATGTATGTATTAAAAATTAAAGAAATATATTAAATTTTATAGGATATTTATGTTTAGTAACCAGTAATTCAGAGATCGGTATTCATGGTTACTATAACGAGGCTGTAGAAACGCACCCTTTCTTCTTTGCAAATGGTCCTGTATTTATGTCTAAGCCGAAACTGGAACCTCTGAATAATTTAGATTTATTCTTGTTATTTTCTAAAATACTTATCTACAGTATACCATAAGGAATGATACCGTATTGCACCTAATCAAGTGCCTTAAGAAACATCAACAGGATATCACAGTAATCCCTTATCGACTGATATGTAAGTAAAAGTTATGTGTCATTGTTATACACAGTTATGTGTTAGTGTTATACACAGTTATTTATCATTTTCTATTAATTCAGTTGTAGCCACTACAATATCTATGACACTGGTAGTAATTATAAGAACAATAATGATGTTCTATAAGAGGAAATGATGATTAGGAACAAAAACTTACAGGTAAGTCAAAGTATATGTTATTTGCCATTTGAAAAGAAAGTTACTAACTTAGAATTTTTTGATAAATAATAGTTGTGCAAAATATATTGGATTTCAAATTTGTCAAAAATTGAAATTTAAGAAGCATTGTAATAATATAACATTAATATTTTGATTTTTCAGGAGATATCATGCGGTGGATGGATAATATGTAAAAAATATTAAGCAGTATATGAATTTTCATATTGCGTAGAGATAATAAAATGAATTTTAAAAAATGTCGACATGGTAATAAGAAATAGCATCATGACAAAGAATATATAAACACAGTTTCATTTTTTATAAATAAAAATTTGTTGTTCCAGATTTTGAAATATAGTGAAACGTTTAATTAGTATCTTAATATCTTTAAATAATTATTATTTTAGAATCAATTGTAATTGTATCATACGTACTTTTGAATTCGTGCAAGAACATATGTAATTTTGAAGTAGTTATTATTAGGAAATTGTTAGACGCGAACAGTATGCGAAAAGTTAGTACGCAGTGTAATAATTATCGATCAAAACACAAGAATTAAATTCTTGAGGAAAAAATTTCCGGAATTTCTTATTTACATGATTATAAAGAAATCCATAATAAAAAGGAGCTGCTTTCTAATACTTCTCTTCATTGTAATGCCTACGTTAATAATAACGAGGTTCGACTTTTTGTTTTTAGAGGGATACTGGAAAATTTGAAAGTACAGTACCATTGGGAAGAAAATCACGATATTGAAAACGATATTTGCAAGTAAATTTCAAAAAAATCTGTTTTCAAATTTTCGCTTTCTATTTCACATTAAAAGAAAGGGCTGCCTTCTTTCTCTGCAAGACAAAACAAACATTCTGAATCTCGTATCAATGACTGATGTCAATAAGTTATTTTTCTTTTCAGATTGAACAATATTCCAGATTTATTCATAATTTCATACTACGCGAAGAATAGACTTTCATAGGTATATAAAGGAAATATTAAGTATAGGAAAACTCTTTTTCGTTGTAGGTGACATATGCTTCACGGTTGAGCACATGTATTTTTAAACACATATAAATGAAAAAGTACTCTTATGGAGAAAAAGAATTGATACCTTCGATTGACATTAGATAATGTATATAAACTTATGAACAATCACTATCAGTTTGTATTTTAGGTGCACACGCAGATTTGTTGGAGTTCTTATAAAATGTACATCCTGTACGAACGTTTTATTCTTCCAAATTTTACGATACTATGTCTCATATAATAACTATATGGATTAAACGTAATATAAATGATCCGAAAATAGACTCGAACGACATTAATTGTCTTTCTATTTATACAAATATCGAAAATACAAGTAAAGCTGGAGCAATAGTATGCAAGAATGGACTATTTATTATTTTAAACCAAATCATAGCATATTCAGAATGCACAGTATTATCATGAAATGTAAATGAATCAGTTGTAAACGAACGATTTTACTGTAAAATCATTGCCTCCTTTTTTTCATCTGAAATACAGCAGCAATGAGTACATTCTTTTAATATATAATAAAACGAGATATCTTTATAAAGTTACATATGTCATCACTGGTAACTGTTATCTCGTATGACACCAAATATACCGTTAGTATGGAATGATATTTTTATGAAGATATACTTTAATGATAGATTTTATGAATGAAACGTTATATAAGAAAAATTATCTCTTGTTATTCTATGATGTGTAGTAGCTAATGAAGATTAATTTTACAAAGTATTGGAGCAAAAGAGAATTAAAAAATTAAAAAGATCTAAATAAGATTGTTCGTGTGGCTTAATTATCTCAATTCTGGTACACCACTTGTTACATTCTAACTAATTAGCGCTAAACAATAACTTGCAAATATTAAAGATATTAACACCTAAAGGTTTTCAGGAAATTTTATAACATTTGATTATTGTATATCTAGTCATTGATTGATAAAATTTCTTGTATAAGCATAGATCGAGGTTGACGTCATACGCAGATTGCATTACAGGTATCGTTTTAATTTATTTTATGGCTAGAATCATTTGAATATTATACGAATAATTATTTCCATTCGAACGATTAATAAATCACGTACCTATAAAAGATATATTATGAAAAAGACGTGACGAAACAAAAAAATATTGGAAATTCCGTTGTCATTAGATCAATTATTTTTGCAATGATTTTTATTTCCATGTAATTACATATGAAATGGGTAATTCATTAACATCTCCTCGAATCGAATATAATTCGTTACACTTCACAACGATTCAAATAATGGACGGGAAATATATAATAACTTTCCTGTCCTTGCGTTAAAATAGTACTGTACAAATCAGATGATACAGGAAATACCCAAAAAAACCCAATTACATCCACATTGCATGACAGCACACTTGCAATGGATTTTTGTGATTTCAATGTCACAGACAATGACACAACTAATCAGAACACGTTCGAGGCTATAGACATTGAAATTACCGCGTGTTTAATACGTTTAAAGCATAAATCTAAATTTCACGCGATTATTTCTTTGTACATTGTGAAATTCTTAAATTATCTTAATCGAATAAATAATCCTAATGTAATAAAACATCTTGAAATAGACCTAGATATCTGAAACAGAAACTCGAAGGATAAGAAATCCTAAAAGGTACTAATCCTAAAATAACAAACTCCTAAATAATAAACAAGTGATAAAACCTGTTATAAATAATAAAGCTTACCTGGAATAATCAAATCCTAACTAATCGAAAATAAAATAAGGCAAGCAATTCTTAATGTTTCAAGTAATTTTTCCGAAAACACAGAAAGATAGAGAAATTAAAAAGACGCAGCACAAATTGCAGCACAATGAAAGTTTCAGAGCGATGAATACGATCGTATTAAACTAAATAATTTTCAAAAGAGAAATTACACTGAAACGTATATCGATGATATTTGTCATTTCTACGATCTGTTTCGCTTGATCGTGCTTCTTTTCTGATGTAAATTCAATTTATAATACGAACTAAGTTTCCTTTATTATTATTAGTCCTGCGTCTTTTTAATTCGTCACTTCTTTTATTTCAGAAAAATGACGGGCTCCAAGATGCTGTTCGGATGTTTGGCGTTAATTGCTTTTCTGCATCCATTAGTTCACGTTTGTACTTCGAGTAGTACAGCTCAAGGTTTGTACTTCGAGTTGTCTTTTTCCATGCACTTCAAATTCCAATACGATCTGGTCACGTGGCCTTCGTACAATTTCGAAATTTTACCTGTTTGGTAATCGTCAATGAAAAAAGAAGTTATGCGTGACCTCAACACATTGAAACAATTTTTATGATTTTTTATTTGCCGGTTGGTCAGCAAGTTAATGGAAAAATTTCACTTAACTATTCGCGTTAATTTCTTCGGTTTAGCTTTTGGGAAATGCTTCGTTAGCTTC
>NW_022884976.1:0-205202 GCF_011952205.1 Bombus bifarius
AATCAATACCATAAATTCGTAGTGAGTGAATTAAAGATTTATTTTGTTTTATTTTATTAACGAAATCTATCAAGTCTTTGAAGTGCTATTTTATTTCCATATAGCATTATATTTTAACTCTGAATACAGTATTCAATTTCCAATTTCACTATTTCGTATAAAATCTGTGGTAACACAGAGTGTCGATGTATGTAACGATATATGGTATAACGTTATAACGTATTACTTTACATGATATAACTTTATAACGTATTACGTTATATGGTATGACGTTATAACGTATTACGTTATATGGAATGACGTTATAACGTATTTCGTTATATGGTATGATGTTATAACGTATTCCGTTATATGGTATGACGTTATAACGTATTACGTTATATGGTATAACGTTATAACGTAATACGTTGTATGCTATGACGTTATAACGTATTACGTTATATGCTATAACTTTATAACGTAATACGTTATATGGTATGACGTTATAACGTATTACGTTATATGGTATGACGTTATAACTTATTACGTTATATGGTATGACGTTACAACTTATTACGTTATATGGTATGACGTTATAACTTATTACGTTATATGGTATGACGTTATAACGTAATACGTTGTATGCTATGACGTTATAACGTATTACGTTATATGGTATGACGTTATAACTTATTACGTTATATGGTATGACGTTACAACTTATTACGTTATATGGTATGACGTTATAACTTATTACGTTATATGGTATGACGTTATAACTTATTACGTTATATGGTATGACGTTACAACTTATTACGTTATATGGTATGACGTTATAACTTATTACGTTATATGGTATGACGTTATAACTTAATACGTTATATGGGATGTCGTTATAACGTATTATGATATGGGATGACCTTGTAACGTGTGCGGTATATGGTATAACGTTATAACGTATTACGTTATATGGTATAACGCTATAACGTATTACGTTATATGGTATAACGTTATAACGTATTACGTTATATGGTATAACGTTATAACGTATTACGTTATATGGTATGCCGTTATAAGGTATTACGTTATATGGTATAACGTTATAACGTACTACGTTATATGGGATGACGTTATAACGGATTTCGTTATATGGTATGATGTTATAACGTATTCCGTTATATGGTATGACGTTATAACGTATTACGTTATATGGTATAACGTTATAACGTAATACGTTGTATGCTATGACGTTATAACGTATTACGTTATATGCTATAACTTTATAACGTAATACGTTATATGGTATGACGTTATAACGTATTACGTTATATGGTATGACGTTATAACTTATTACGTTATATGGTATGACGTTACAACTTATTACGTTATATGGTATGACGTTATAACTTATTACGTTATATGGTATGACGTTATAACTTATTACGTTATATGGGATGTCGTTATAACGTATTATGATATATGGGATGACCTTGTAACGTATTACGGTATATGGGATGACGTTATAACGTAATAGGTTATATGGGATGTCGTTACAACTTATTACGTTATATGGTATGACGTTATAACTTATTACGTTATATGGTATGACGTTATAACTTATTACGTTATATGGTATGACGTTACAACTTATTACGTTATATGGTATGACGTTATAACTTATTACGTTATATGGTATGACGTTATAACTTATTACGTTATATGGGATGTCGTTATAACGTATTATGATATATGGGATGACCTTGTAACGTATTACGGTATATGGGATGACGTTATAACGTAATGGGTTATATGGGATGTCGTTATAACGTATTACGTTATATGGTATGCCGTTATAAGGTATTACGTTATATGGTATAACGTTATAACGTATTACGTTATATGGTATGCCGTTATAAGGTATTACGTTATATGGTATAACGTTATAACGTACTACGTTATATGGGATGACGTTATAACGTATTTCGTTATATGGTATGATGTTATAACGTATTCCGTTATATGGTATGACGTTATAACGTATTACGTTATATGGTATAACGTTATAACGTAATACGTTGTATGCTATGACGTTATAACGTATTACGTTATATGCTATAACTTTATAACGTAATACGTTATATGGTATGACGTTATAACGTATTACGTTATATGGTATGACGTTATAACTTATTACGTTATATGGTATGACGTTACAACTTATTACGTTATATGGTATGACGTTATAACTTATTACGTTATATGGTATGACGTTATAACTTATTACGTTATATGGGATGTCGTTATAACGTATTATGATATATGGGATGACCTTGTAACGTATTACGGTATATGGGATGACGTTATAACGTAATAGGTTATATGGGATGTCGTTACAACTTATTACGTTATATGGTATGATGTTATAACTTATTACGTTATATGGTATGACGTTATAACTTATTACGTTATATGGTATGACGTTACAGCTTATTACGTTATATGGTATGACGTTATAACTTATTACGTTATATGGTATGACGTTATAACTTATTACGTTATATGGGATGTCGTTATAACGTATTATGATATATGGGATGACCTTGTAACGTATTACGGTATATGGGATGACGTTATAACGTAATAGGTTATATGGGATGTCGTTATAACGTATTACGTTATATGGTATGCCGTTATAAGGTATTACGTTATATGGTATAACGTTATAACGTATTACGTTATATGGTATGCCGTTATAAGGTATTACGTTATATGGTATAACGTTATAACGTACTACGTTATATGGGATGACGTTATAACGTATTTCGTTATATGGTATGATGTTATAACGTATTCCGTTATATGGTATGACGTTATAACGTATTACGTTATATGGTATAACGTTATAACGTAATACGTTGTATGCTATGACGTTATAACGTATTACGTTATATGCTATAACTTTATAACGTAATACGT
Source organism: Bombus bifarius (assembly GCF_011952205.1). NCBI lineage: Eukaryota > Metazoa > Arthropoda > Insecta > Hymenoptera > Apidae > Bombus > Bombus bifarius. The sequence goes on from NW_022884976.1 coordinate 2,956, forward strand.
TATATGGTATGACGTTATAACGTATTACGTTATATGGTATGACGTTATAACTTATTACGTTATATGGTATGACGTTACAACTTATTACGTTATATGGTATGACGTTATAACTTATTACGTTATATGGTATGACGTTATAACGTAATACGTTGTATGCTATGACGTTATAACGTATTACGTTATATGGTATGACGTTATAACTTATTACGTTATATGGTATGACGTTACAACTTATTACGTTATATGGTATGACGTTATAACTTATTACGTTATATGGTATGACGTTATAACTTATTACGTTATATGGTATGACGTTACAGCTTATTACGTTATATGGTATGACGTTATAACTTATTACGTTATATGGTATGACGTTATAACTTATTACGTTATATGGGATGTCGTTATAACGTATTATGATATATGGGATGACCTTGTAACGTATTACGGTATATGGGATGACGTTATAACGTAATAGGTTATATGGGATGTCGTTATAACGTATTACGTTATATGGTATGCCGTTATAAGGTATTACGTTATATGGTATAACGTTATAACGTATTACGTTATATGGTATAACGTTATAACGTATTACGTTATATGGTATGCCGTTATAAGGTATTACGTTATATGGTATAACGTTATAACGTACTACGTTGTATGGGATGACGTTATAACGTATTACGTTATATGGTATAACGTTATAACGTAATACGTTGTATGCTATGACGTTATAACGTATTACGTTATATGCTATAACTTTATAACGTAATACGTTATATGGTATGACGTTATAACGTATTACGTTATATGGTATGACGTTATAACTTATTACGTTATATGGTATGACGTTACAACTTATTACGTTATATGGTATGACGTTATAACTTATTACGTTATATGGTATGACGTTATAACGTAATACGTTGTATGCTATGACGTTATAACGTATTACGTTATATGGTATGACGTTATATCTTATTACGTTATATGGTATGACGTTACAACTTATTACGTTATATGGTATGACGTTATAACTTATTACGTTATATGGTATGACGTTATAACTTATTACGTTATATGGTATGACGTTACAACTTATTACGTTATATGGTATGACGTTATAACTTATTACGTTATATGGTATGACGTTATAACTTATTACGTTATATGGGATGTCGTTATAACGTATTATGATATATGGGATGACCTTGTAACGTATTACGGTATATGGGATGACGTTATAACGTAATAGGTTATATGGGATGTCGTTATAACGTATTACGTTATATGGTATGCCGTTATAAGGTATTACGTTATATGGTATAACGTTATAACGTACTACGTTATATGGTATAACGTTATAACGTATTACGTTATATGGTATGCCGTTATAAGGTATTACGTTATATGGTATAACGTTATAACGTACTACGTTATATGGGATGTCGTTATAACGTATTACGTTATATGGGATGACGCTATAACGTAATACGTCATATGGTATAACGCTATAACGTAATACGTCATATGGTATAACGCTATAAAGTATTACGTTCTATAGTATAACGTTATACCGTAATACTTTATATAGTATAACGTTATAACGTATTACGTTATATAGTACAACGTTATATGGTATAACATTATAACGTATTACGTTTTATAGTATAAAGTTATAACGTAATACGTCATATGGTATAACGCTATAAAGTATTACGTTCTATAGTATAACGTTACACCGTATTACTTTATATAGTATAACGTTATAATGTATTACGTTATATAGTACAACGTTATATGGTATAACGTTATAACGTATTACGTTTTATAGTATAAAGTTATAACGTATTACGTTAGGTAGTATAACATTATAACGTATTACGTTATATAGTATAACGTTATAACGTACTACGTTATATATGTCGGAGATGAAAGAACACCGGAGCCTTTGGAATTTTGGATAATCCCGCAACATTGTAACCTAGAATCTACTATAGTTGTAATTGAACAATTGTAGTTATTCAATCCGATCGTAATTGTTCGAGAGTTGTGATAATGAGCTTGGGCTCGAGGCGACAGTCAGTCGCCGAACGTAGCCGCGGGCACGGGATGAACGCTTTGTCTGATTTGATCGAGTTAACTATAGGCAATGTCGCGAGAGCCGAGGCGCTGTCGGCTCCATTGATGTGTTACCGGTCCTTCAAATAAATAGTTTCGCCGAAAAGGCCTACGTGACCCTGGCTGCGAGCGTCCGCGGAACACGTGTGCGGTGGGCCTAGCCAAAGACGAATGAATGCTACAACGGCCAGAGAGTCAGTTGAGAAGCATAGTGTGAGTTGAGCGGACACAGAGTGTGCATCGACGTGCGACGATATTATAATCGGTCCTTTTGTTCTTGAATATCGCTTATTTAAACTACACTAAACTCTATTTATATTCCTTTTGTTATTGAATATCGCTTATTACAATACATTAAACGTTGAACCTACCATCATTACTTGTCCATCAGTTACTACATGTATTGTTGGAAATTTAATATTGAAAATTTTTAATTATTAACGCGTACTACTTAACTTACTAACACGTTGCTGATCTTGATTTATGTTTTAATGTGTATTTTTAGTAGGGTTACAATCCACGTCTCCACAATGTATAAAATAAGACAAACATTTGGACTGGGAACTAAGGAATTATTTAGTGAATCAATTAACGAATCATAGATTTCTTTCCTGAGAACATGCTTTAACGGTGAAGGTAATTCAATAAATACATGAGGTGAAAAAGATGTTTCGATTTTTGGAAATCTAAACGCTTTAAACGATCCACTTTTAAATCAGTAATTTATATAATTGTAAAATACTTAGTTAAAATAGTTTTTGTAAATACAAATTTCTTTTTTAAATGACGCGACGTATTAGAAGATAGAAGATCTATGAATAATGAAATTGTTGTATTCAAGAGATTCAAACGATGAGTTAAATGGGGTTCCTCGGTAAATATAGGCTTATAACTTGTCTTTTATTGTGGTTTATTGGTATTATCGAATGAATATTTAGAAAATGGAGTAACTATTAATCAATTAAGGTATCATCTACTGTAATGTCCAAGCCAATAGCATTCCTTTTGTAATAAATAGCGTTCCTACGGTGACAAAAATGTTTCTATAACATGTCAAATACCTTTTCCATTTCTTCGATGAAATATCATGAATGCTTTCTTCGCTATCATTTCTTACTTCAATTTCAAGTTCGTTTTTTTCGATGAATCTTTATTCACTCGAACAGTTTATAGTGAAATCTTCGACCGAACATTTTACATGAAACTTCGACACGCGAAAGGGGTACCTCACCGGAGGGTCTTCGTTTCCGCATAAATTACATTTCTCTTTTAGAGAAAGTAAATCGAAGATCCGTTATTTTTGAAAGTAATTTTCGTCGAATCCTATATAGCTGTCAAAATAGTAGAGTATGTTAAGGACCATCATATTCTGCTATCTCCATTTTGTAAAGAAATATTCATTTATCAAACACTCGTATTCTATAATCAACAATCAACAGACTTACGACTATATATACATTTTACAATTAAAAACTCAATAAGTTAGATATTGTATAAACAAAATAGATAGAATACCCGGATATATCAACAAACACATGGTTCAATCTTCAAATTCATGCTCAAGAATTCAGCCAATGGCGAGTTTGCAGTTTATCGTCATGGAAAATGATCAGGAATGGGTTTTTCAATTAGCAAAGCAGAAGTTCGAGAAGCAAATTAAAGCGAATGTAACAGCTGTGCCGACGTATTGAGTCACACTAGTGCACCGGCTTGAATTACCACATAACGGGTGGTCATGTAATACAACTCGAAAGTGGCGAACTGGATGACGGAACGACGGACTGAAACGACGGGTGTGTCACGTAAACTTGAGGGTTGGATGATAAAATAAAATAGCTGAGTCGTAACACAACTATCAATTTTGCTTTTATTAAACTTTATTATGAATGCAGCAATCACAATGGAATACACACTGAATTAAAACACATAAATCACAATTCACTCCAACAACTTCATGTAAAACCTACTTACACGGATACGTTAAATACGCGACTGATCCAAGGGTAGAAACCGGTAAAGATATGTTGACTATTCTAAGGATACAGAATAAGTAAGTTTTACTGACGATACTGTGTCTGAGGAAAACTACGGGTGGGTGTGTCTAAGGGCACGGGACACCGCTTCCGATTGGATAATAGGAAGATTGGTGGACCAGGAAGGGTTTTAGCCGTCCTCGAGAGAAAGTTGCTAACGGAAGATACCAAAATTTTGTACGAGATATCTCTGATTTCTGTGTACTTAAAATTATTCATTTCTCAGCGTTATATCATTTCCACGTTTTTATAGTTTCCAATTCCACGGCTAGTAAGTTTCGATTCCAATATTTGTATGTAGGATGGTGTGACGTTAGCGAAAGACGTGGCTGATTGTTTATAAACGTTGTTAAGATATGTTAATGTTGTCAAGGAGTGTTGTGAGCGTTACTAAGGTTTGTTAAAGGAAAAGTGAGCGTGGTAATGCTGTCAGAGTTGAATTAATCATGGTCGAGAGAAGTTCATCGTGTTGCTGTGACGTAGAAATAGTGTTAAGCGAATTCGTGAAGTGCGATATTATATTCAATTTTGTGAGAGTGTTACAATATTGTGTTTATCATACTGTCTTTTCTGTTAATTTATAATAAACATTCCTACATGTATGTAATATCGTGATATAATATATTTACAAGGAATGGATGATACAGATGTTAATCAGACAGAAAAAGACGATTGTTGTTCAACCTGAACTATTCACACCAAACGTACAGAAAACAGCACAACTAAATAATTAGATAACGACTCGACTTTCACCAAAATGCAATCAACACTCTCTCGGCAACGCCACTCGCAAACTCTCTCCGCTCAACTCACACTCGGCTCCTCCGCTCGCACTCTCTGCTTTTCGACTCGCGCTCTGTTTCTCGACTAACACTCTGTTGTCCTTTTCCTAGGCCCATAGCACACGTATTCCGCAGACGCTCGTAGCCAGGGTCACGTAGGTCTTTTCCACGAAACTATGCACTTGAAAAGACCGATGACACATTGATGGGCCCGACGGTGCCTCGGCTCTCGCGACACTGTTCATAGTTCGCCCGATATCTCTTAGGCTTTTCGTCCACGATACTACATGTATATCCTTTTAATCGCGCTATCTCGTGTTTTCCCAGTTCCCAATTTTTCCATTGCTCTTATTCTTGTTATTATTTCTTCAATCACGAAGGCATTAGTTTGTAATATGAATTCGTCCCGCCTTCTTCGTTTATATGGTAAATATAAAAACAGGACGAATGTATGTTACAATCTAATAATTTCTACCATTTACACATTTTTCAACATTTCAATTTGTATACCGAATACCCAGTTTGGTCGCCAAATAATTACACAGCCATACGATGCAAATCCTCCCGATTCTCCCTCAAATTCTCATTCCCCCCAGTCTTTCTCTGTCCCGAAACTCCTACCTACTTCTACTGTCATCCTTCCAAGGCAAGGGTACTTCAAAGAGATGGTATGCAAGGCCGTGTAGTCCGCTGTAAGTAGACGCAAATATACATGCGTACGCGCAATTGCAATGACAATAACAATCTAGCAAAGAAGAAAGAATAACGCGACAAACGGTTCTTCTCGTCTCGAAGAATGTTACGCCCGGCGACTCTCTGCCTGGCCCAGGTCACACACCGCGGGCCAGACGGACACCAGATGTCTGCTCTTCCGTACGGCGTACCCTCAATAGCCTTAAGCACCCGTCATAAACCCGAGTCACTTGCCTGCTAAGGTCCTTCAGACCCAACAAATGTCTTTTCTAAATCAGTTTCCAAAGACTATTGTTTACTACGGCTTGACACGGGAAAGTTAGTTTTCTCACGTACGATGCTTCCTACTAGCAACTTTCTATCGAGGGCGGTTAAGACCCTTCCTAGTCCACCAACCTTCGTTTGTCCAATCCTAGGCAATGTATACTGCCCTCACTTCCTGACCCCAATCGCGGGGAGACGTAATCGCGAGGAGAGACGTCAACGGGAGTCGTAAATTCCCGTTACGATTGTAACAATCGACACCACGAATTGATCGATCCCCTGATTTCCGTTGAGATAATAGGGGTGATTGAGTTTGTATAACACTGTGATTCACAGAATTATAAATTATATATTTCCAACACTTAGATTACACTGTTGAGCATAGATAAATAGATAATCACTTATCGCACGAAGATAAGATAGATATGTACGTTAGAGCAGGGCTCTTATAATTGGATTTAGTGTATTAGTGGACGTAGCACTATAATATATTTAGTAGAGGAGATGTATGCTCGACAATACCGAGACCCGACAAAAGTTTGCGTGAAGTATGCGACTCTCGCGCTATGTATAGACTGCCGCGTTAGGCGTTAGTTTTAGACTGACTGTCGCTCTTTTTCTAATACGGAATAAAAGTTCGGTGTGGGTGTGCCCCTGTGCCTAAAGAACGCGGATTCGTTGTTCCCACTTTCGTTAGGAAAAGTGAGGGTAACGAACCGCGGTGTCGATTGGTCATGACCTGCACTACTGCTCGAAGGGATGAGTAGGAAGTCTCCTACCATCGTGGTGGATAGATGACCGTGTTCGTGAGGAAAACCTAACTTGTTTTATTAGAGGGCTATTCGGTTTTTCCTAATGGGCGCATACCCGCTTTCTCCGTGTTTTAAGTGCGCCTAATAAACCCAAGGACCTCTCTAAAAACCGACTGTGTTTCGAGAATATTTTTAGGCTTTAGAAATTCTTCAAGACAAACGAATTGACGACACATGACGAAACAATACAGGGAAGTGAAAGTTATGGTGGGTCCTTAGGTTTATTGAGGGTCGAAATGACGTTACGCAGGCCGGTTGTTGTCCGGTCGCGCGGGCTGGCGTGCAGATGTTTTAGGCGGCGTAACATATAGTATTACGTTATATTATATTACGTCATATCATATTGCGTAATATTATTTTATGTTATATCATTTTATTACTTATACAATGACATAATATAAGGTAATATATTATAACGTTACACAATATAATGTGATATAATATAACGCAATATAATATATCGTAATACAATATATCGTAATGAAATATATCGTAATATATTATGACGTGTTATGATATAATATAAAGCGATATAATATAGCGTAATACTACATCATTATGTGTTATTACCGTGTAATATATTATTGTATTATTTGCTGATGTCGTTAATGTGGTTTTTACATGTCATAAATTTATAGCTTGAATGTCGTAAATTAGTGTTTTAAATGTTCGAAATCAATAGCTTTAATATCGTAAATTAATGTTTTAAATGTTTTAAATTAATGGCTTAAATACTACAAATTAATAGTTTAAATGTTAGAAATTAATACTTTAAATATTGTTTGCATTCATCCACGGCGACCCGTCGTCACACAGGGGCGACGCAGTGAATTTTCGCATAGTTTTCGTTACACGTAGTTAATCTTTTGTGCACGACGAACTTAGAACAGGATCTAAGGAAGCTTCTACAATTCCTTAGAGAGCGAATTAATCCTCCAGAAGGTTGGTGTTTATGGAAAATCTCTGACCCGTACCGCGATAGCCGCGACACTTGCTACGATAATTATTTACAACTAATTAATTAAAGGGAAATTCCTGTCGAAATCGGTGTTGAAATCTTGCCTCCAGTTCGCTGTGGAGTGCCGAAGGGTACAGACGTGTCTCTAGTGCCCAGTGTAGTCCGAAAACAACACGTGTCGCCCAACCGTCGAAAGTGAACACAGCCAAGTGTTTCCTACCCTTTAGGGAGAAGAAAATTCCACGCACCTAACCCTAACCCGAATACTAGCCTCATAGCCTCACGACTAGTTATTCATTTTGAATTAACTAACTCGATGATGGTCCAGAAATCGCGACTAGGCTCTCCGGAGCAGACTCGCAACTACCCCGCGCTACCTCCTCCGTGGCAGAAGTGTAGCAGAACTCTCCGCACCAACGACGCTAATATTACAAAGAAACGGAAAATAGAAACATCAAAACCAGACATGAACGACACCCGGAACGAACAATCAACGATACAAATAAACACCCACAACATGTTCGCAGTATTGCAATCCACTAACGACGCCATGGAAATCGCAGACCCGCCGCCAAACCTACAAGCACAGAGAATCCCCCCTCCCCCACCAATATTTGTGGATGACGTCATCGACATACAAACAATGATCAAGTCCTTAGAGAGAGATATCTCCAAGGAGGACTACAACTTAAAGATAAATGACAATAAAGTAAAAATACTGCCGAGGAACCCAGAAGCTTACAGAAAACTCACCAAGATACTTAAGACCCTGAACGCCAATTTCCACACCTACCAACTCAAACAGGAAAGGCCTTTCCGGGTGGTCCTACGAAACATCCACCACTCAGCAGACATAGACGAACTCAAATACGAACTCTCAAAACTCGGCTACGAAGTCATCAACGTAAGTAATATAAGGCATAGAGTCTCGAAAGACCCGTTATCCTTATTTTTCATAGATATAAAACAAAAGCCTAACAATAAGGAAATCTACAATATCAGTCGCCTAATGAACGCGATAGTAAAATTCGAACCACCGCTTGTGAAAAAAGAAATAGTGCAATGCAAAAGGTGCCAAAGGTACGGTTATACGCAGAAATACTGCAACCATACTTTCCACTGCGTTAAATGTGCAGGCACTCACTCCACTGACCAGTGCGCCAAATCACCGGAAACCCTAGCGAAATGCATCCACTGTCAAGGTGACCATCCTGCCAACTACAAAGGCTGCTCAGCCTATAAAACTCTATACATAAACAGGTACCCTAAATTCAGAGCAAAAGAGGTAACCAACCAAACACCCAGCCCGCCGAAATACACGACTACTCCAATCCCCTCAACCAACCAAACACCCAGTCCTACCAAATTCATCACAACCTCAACCTCCTATGCCCAAGCAGTACAAGGCATTCAAAATAACCTGAATAGCCAAAGGAATCTTTCCCAAAATAGTGTCCCCAACCCACCTAACACAGACAACTTCTCTAGGCTTGAAAAGCTAATAGAGAAACAATCAGAGCAAATAAATAATTTGCTATCGCTACTAACACTCATCATGGATAAATTAATACGCCCTGACGCAAAATAAAACCAAGGCGCATAGCTCTTTGGAACGCCAACGGTCTAGCGCAACACAAACTTGAACTAGAACTTTTCCTAAAACACCAGCAAATCGACGTAATGCTCGTATCGGAAACCCACTTCACCGACAAAAACTACCTGAAAATAAATGGTTACAAATTCTACCATACCCAACACCCCAGCGGAAAGGCCCACGGTGGCACCGGAATAATAATCAAAACAAGTATTAAGCACTACGAACTTCCATCATTCCAGAAAGACTACCTCCAAGCAACAAACGTAGCAATAGAAGACTGTCATGGCACAATCACCTCTTCAGCAGTATACTGCCCTCCCAGACACTCCATCGCCAAAGAAGACTTTGATAACTTCCTGGACAGCCTGGGCAATAGATTCATGGCTGGAGGAGACAATAGCGCCAAACATACCCAATGGGGCAGCAGACCGGTTACAGCAAGAGGCAAAAACCACTTAAACAGCATAATAAACAACAACCTCAACTAACTCACCACATACGAACCCACATACTGGTTCACTGACACCAACAAAATACCCGACCTTCTCGACTTCTTCGTAACTAAAAATATCTCATCAAGACACGTCCAGATCAACTCCTCGGCTGATCTCTCCTCTGATCATTCCCCCGTAATAGCAACAGTCAGTTCAACAATCATCGAGAATACACCTAATGGCTCCATTCACAACCAACGCACCAACTGACAGCTCTTTAGAGAAGTCTTTACACACTCAACTTCAGCCTTAACTCCACTAAAAACTAAGGAAGAAATCGAAGCAGCCACGGAATACTTAAACACGAGCATAATAAACGCCATCCGCCTCTCCACACCGACAAAGACGTCTATCAGCAAACAAGAATATCCCCAATACATACTAAAAAAAATAGCAGAAAAACGTAGACTAAGAAGAGTATGGCAGACCCATAGAACACCGGATGACAAACGCAAACTAAACAACGCAACTAGAAAGCTATCCAAAACCATAAAAAATTATAAAAACGACTGTTTCCAAAAATACCTCGCCAGCTTATCCCCCACAGCCGACTCCAACTACTCACTATGGAAGGCCTCCAGGAAACTCACACGCCCCCCACAAATAATCCCACCAATCCGCCGTCCGCAAGGTGGATGGGCGCGTAGCCCTACAGAAAAAGCCAACCTGTTTGCTAAATACTTGTCTAAAGTATTCAAACCCCATTCCTCCAAAACTGCCGCGGACGTTACTGAATACCTGCACACTCCCTTCCAAATGTTCCCTCCTATTGAACCCTTCACTTCTGCAAAGATTATAGAATCAATCAGTCTTTCGCCTAAATCCCAAGAAAGCAGCAGGGCACGACCTAATAGGCAATAAAGCAATCAAGAAACTTCCCATATGGGGTTGCATTCATCACATCGATTTTTAACGCAATTCTTCGCCTTGAATACTTTCCTAAGGCCTGGAAAATGTCATTGATTACTCTCATCCCTAAAACCGGAAAACCGATATATGAAACTAGCTCCTATCGCCCAATTAGTCTTTTACCTATCCTGTCTAAGCTATTCGAAAAGATGCTAACGAATCGACTCCTTTCACTCCTAGAGGATTTGAAAACACTCCCAGATCATCAATTCGGCTTTCAGAAACAACATTCAACAGTAGAGCAAATCCATCGCACAACCCACATTATCAGCCAAACCATTGAAAAGAAAAAATATTGCTCAGCGGTATTCCTAGACATTCAACAGGCATTCGACAAAGTATGGCATGAAGAGCTACTATACAAGCTTAAAAAGAAACACCTACTACTCACGCCTACTACTCCATCCTAAAATCCTACCTAACCAATAGACAATTCATGATTAAATGCCTAGACGCCACTTCCGCAACATTCCCAATAGAATCCGGCATACCCCAAGGTAGTGTCCTCGGACCCCTACTGTACTCCATCTACACTGCCGACTTAACTATATCAAACGAGATAACAATAGCGACATTTGCAGACGACACAGCGCTATTAGCTACCCACGCAGACCCGGTAATAGCCTCATCCACTCTCCAGCGAAGTCTCGACTCCATGGAAAAGTGGTTTCACAAAGGGGGCTTCAAAATTAACGAAAAGAAATCCTCACATGTAACCTTCACGCTCCGAAAACAAACCTGCCCCCAGGTCACCATCAACAATGCAACAGTTCCTAGCAGGGACTCAGTCCGATACCTGGGCATGACCCTGGACAGGAGACTAACGTGGAAGAAAGACATCTCAGATAAAACGAAGCAACTAAAGGACAAACTAAAAAAACTCTATTGGCTCACGGGCCGACGCTCCAAACTAAACATACAGAATAAAATTACCCTCTTTAAGACCGTAATAAAACCTGTCTGGACCTACGGAATTCAACTATGGGGAACAGCAAGTAACTCCAACATTGAAATACTTCAACGCTTCCAATCGCAAACGCTAAGATCCTTAATAGACGCACCTTGGTATGTTACCAACGAAACCATCCATCGCGACCTCAAGATACCCACAGTCAAAGAGGAAATAGCAAAATATAGCGACAGATATAGCAAAAGAGTCAACAAACACCGAAACCCCCTAATCACTGGACTACTTGATACGACGGACCAGATTCGCAGGCTGAAGAGGCACTACCCGCTAGACCTAAACGCCTTGATTCATTTAGTTATCCAAATTAAGCATATGCACTTACTTATAATACTTATAAATTATACCTATCTATAATAAGTATTAACTTATTGTAAATAAACAGCCATGTCACTGCGCCACGCCAGAAAAATTACTGAAAATTCTCAACGCGAGAATTGATTGTAATTTCAACAAATAAATAAAAAAAAAATCTTGCCAGGGGTTCTACCTTTATCGTACGATCCTAAAAGTTCACGAATTTTGCCAGGGAAAAGAGTAATTAACGAATAATCGTAAAATTAGGGGGAAAAGTATGTCTGTCCTTGTTGCATACTATGGCGCTCCTTGTCTACGAGCGATTCAGCAATCTACCGAAGCCGACTGGAACTGCAGTAAAGTACCAGGAGTATAGTCGCAGAGTTTCGTCGCAAACTACGAACGCAGACGGTCTACCGCAAGCGTCAGATGCTCATAGCGAATCACGTCGTATCTTTTATTATCATATATCTTATCTCATTATCCCATCTTAATGTTTTGAATAAACCTTTTAGCATTTTATACAAATTCCGAACTATATTCCTCTGTAATTTACGAATTTTAGAATATTGTTAAAAAATAACGTAGATCCTACGATGTCTTCTTCGTACTTTGATTTTCGAATGATTGAAATCCCTTGCAAGTAGCAATCGAATTACGATTATCATTATCAGTGCGTTGAATTTTTTCAACAAAATTTAGGATACAACTAGATGGAGCTATAGATGATAAACAAAATTCCTATGAATTTTATTTGGACGTTTGCACTAGCATTTATTTAAAAATGTTAGTTAAGAATGTGGCGGATCGGTATCAACAGGACGCCGACAGGTCGAGGCATCAACGCGGCGCAACACCTCCCTGGCGATCCGCGCGTACCAACCGCCAACACTAGAGGGCTACGACGACAACAAGTCTGTCTGTCTAACTCGCTAGCGGTCGAATATACGAGCGATTGATATAAATACCGCACCTAGCGAGACTCCCTCTACGTCTAAGGCAGGGACTACCGGGCATAGCCTTACTGACGAGTCCACCGGTAGTCCCGGGACGAAACGCACAACTCTCTCTCTCTTTTCATCCGCCTCAAGAAAAATTAATTTTACGCAAATGGAGAATTTCTGATAAGCTGCTCGTAAAATTTTGAATCGGTTCAACTAGTGTTCCATTATACTTGAGAATACTTGTTTTATTTAAAAAAAAAAAGAAAATTGTGCAGTATTCATGGAAGGCAAATTCCATGCTAGATATATTTGAACGGGAATAGCCCTCAAATACATCGATAAATTGAGCTACCGACACTGATATTAAGCTTAGCTTCTTAATTATATAAATGGTTCCGAAAAATAATGTAACAATTATAAACATACGTTATTAGCATGCGTCTGTAATTTCATTTCCGAAACAGACAACTTTTTTCGATTTGCTGTTTTAATTCCAGTTATTATTAGTGTTGCATTGCCACTTTATGTCATATCGATTTTACGTCGATAACAGTGAAATTTACATGAAAATAGCAAGAAAAAGCATTATATAAATCGCGAAAGTTCCATATTCACATAGGTCTTCGATAATACGCATTTAAAACATACATCTCTATTTCGTAATTAAATCCAATAGTCCTGTGTAATATCGACGTAACTTTCCCAGCGATACATTATTCCATAAGCAATCTGATTCTTCGTCCGAAGGGATCACACGTTTCATGTGTCTTACGTACTTCTCGTACGGACATATTTCACCACAATTAGGAATCGCGTAAGTCGTTAATTTTTCTTCAACGCCACTCCAGTGTAACATCTATCGATAAAAATTTATAACGTTAGATCTTATATATATGTTACTGTTAAATAATTTAAATAATTAATTTCACCAGTCTTGAGAGAAATCTTCATTTTGCATAATTTAATAAAACGTACTCTAACAAATTGCTTGCCGGCACAATTTCGCAATTTTTCGACTATAATTGCCGATCCAAAGAAAGGCATTTGAGGTTTAGTTAAATCGTGTGCTTTGGCAAAAGCTGCAACATTCACTTCATGCCCACTATATACGTAAATTTTTGGAGAATTTCTAGTTTTCTTGGCATCCATGTTTTTTATAAATTCCTTTACAAGGAAACCTCCATTCAGTCGTTTCATTATTGTGTTATGAGACTGAATATCGTACTCTAATTTAACAAGTGAGTCCATTTTGCGTTGCACATCTTTAGTTGCCCATTCTGGGAGAGTAATGTTCATACTTTCCTGTAATATTAAAATTCTGCTTTTCATCGTTATTACAACAGTCAAATTATAATTACAAATGAATTTCATTGTATAATATTATTCTACGTATTTATCATTTTGCACGAAATGAAACGAATTTATTTACTTATTCGTTAATTTACCTTTAATGAATTTTATATGAAATATATTATACGAAATTAATTGTCATTTTGTAAAAACGTAAAACATATTATGCAGTAAAATTGGATGTTTTTTTATTTTGAAATCTATTTTGCTATACAAAACGAAATGAATTTTCCAAACTACTTTTAATGTTTAATAGATGGGATTTGATAGGCTGTTGATGGACCATGACAAAGCTTGGAATTTCGAGGCACAGGCTGCCGTGCTAACGGAAAAAAATAAAATTGTATGGCTTGATACAATATACTCCCCCCGTGTGACCATGGACTAGGTAGGAATGCGGTTCTTGGAAAAGTGTGCGATCACTGATTAATTGATACAATTGTATGTATTATCGACGTGCCAATTACCGTGACATGTCGGTATAATTAGCACGTCGATAATAGTTCAAGAGCGACCGCGCTTAACAATGACCCCAGTGCTTGCCGTCTAATATCGACAGACGATTCCCAAGCAGTTTAATTTATGATTCTTCTTGCAATATGCAAGATCTTTTACAGTCTACGACATCGAATGTTATAGTTTTCTTGTCTTGGTTCATTGGATGTCAGAATCACAATTGATTTTCTTTAGTAAGTATTAAACAGAATGCGAAAGATGAACTTCTTTTACTCTTCAGTTTTGATATATTTCTAAACATTTTGTATTTTTCACTCTCGGTTAAGCTTGAAGTGCTCGGTAGGTACTTCGCTAATATCGATTTTGTAAATATCAACGTTTTATCGATTAACAAGGCCATTATTGTAATAACTATTTACTTTCCTCTATATATTTAAAATATTCAATTCTTCAACACTTTTCACACTTTTTAATTATTAACAAACTAGATTTAATGTTGAGAAACGTTAGGTTGATATGGATTTACGGTGTGGATTGTCACTACATATTTACTCTGTTACGCTTAACAATGCTTCGTGTAACATGAAACAAGAAATCTAACGTTTCGCCGGCTAATCTAACGAAGCCAGCTGTGATACTAATGAAATTGCTCGGATTTCTTTTCCTTCTCGACAAAACTCTTTTTCGGAAGGCTCAAACAGTGTTAGTATCAGTGTTAAGTGTAACAATGTGAATAACAAAGCGATCATAAATATATCTATGCCGACGATGTAAAATGAAGCGAAACGCCGAAACTAAAAGTAAAATAAAAGGATTTAAGACAAACCTGTGTTGTCAAGAAGTGGTGCAGCTTGTAAGTCGAAAAGATTGGATCCAAGATCATGTCTGATCCGGTGTAATTTGCAAGATACTGGAAAAGTTTTTTGTTCTTCGATATTGTTGCACGAACTGAAGATGAAACTTTAGTCTTGATATATTCCTTTAGGTATCTAAAAGAAACACAGTTTTACCTATTGTAATTAGAACTAAATAAATGGTGCAAAAAGACATCTAGAATACGTAGCACTAGCTTCATAAAGATTGAAAACGTACCAGAAAACTAAACTATCGAATAATTTATTATTTGTTTTACATACAAGTTACATTTCTTATTCTTACTAAAATAATAGATTTAAAAATGACAGCAAGTTTCAATGACCATGTAATCCGTCTATAAATAAAAGAGAAAAATTGTAACTTTTCATCGATGCGATACTATAACCATTGAATTGAATTGAATTCCTGACTTTTGCTTATTTATTATGATTTCCGTTTTGATTATATTAGACTATACATGATTAGCTTGTTAGAAAAATGACACATCTAAAAAATAGTCAGATCTGAGATGTTTGTAGAAAACTTTTAGAAAGAAGATACTGTTATAGAGATGTTATAATTTTTCGATAAATTGTTTCCAATAATTATTTAGCAAGAATAAAAACAATATTTTATTAGAATCCTCCAGAACTATTATCTAAGTTATAAAAGAATTATTATTAAATAACTGAGTTATTAATAATTTCGTACTTGAAAATTTGTAAATCGATTATGCATACACGATATATATATATATAGGTAACTGCCGGCCATAAGTTTTAGAGCACATGCTGATATTTAATACAAATTGTACGCTTCACACTGTTTTTATGAAATATTTTATTATAAATCCGTTATTCCATTCGCACTGTACGTATTTTATGATGTATGATAATACATAAAGAAAAATTTATTAGTTTTTCAATGAATAATTAATTAATAATTAAATAATTAATTGAACAAATAATTGAATAAATAAATAAATGTAAGAAGTAAGTGACTCAATATTGTTGGCCAGCAGTGCACGTATACAGCGTGTATGTATATATATATATATATATACGAACATATCTTTGCGAACGTATATTTATAGTGCTTTATTTTTGGTTGAACAATTGATATGATTTCGTCGATTTTATATGTCGTAAAAGTTAATAGTGGTATTTTTCATAAATATTATAACAGTCAAATGCATAATCCTACATTGTGGCAAATACGATGAATAACGATGTATTTAAATTGATTTATACACTTACGCTGGACAAAGCATTGGAAACATTAGATTGTCTAGAATCAGTGGTACAAAATGCGTTGCTATTGGAGATAACTCTAAGTGGCCCTCTTTGTTCAACTTTGGTGGATACAGACCGCCCAGAACTAATTGCAGAGACATTTTTGTTCGATCAATATCCGAACTATAGGCATAAACGCTACCATATTTATGATGATCACCAAGAAATGCACGATACCGTTTTCTCAATATCGCACCAAGTCGAAATTCTCTTATTTTCCCAGCCTAAACGAGAACAAACATATATTATATCGTAGACCTTTATGCTAGGGCTAATTTTATTTCCGTCTTATATTGAATAAGGTTCGTTTTATATCTTCGATAATCTTTATCATTTACCCTGCGGGGGCATTCGATAAATCACTATAACGGAATTTCACAGGTACAACACGTTGATGCTTCTGCAATAGAAAGTATCTTTGCAAGAGTTTTAAGTTTAATATAAGCTTTTAAAAATTTTAAGTTTGATATGTATATATATATATGTCTTAAAACTGTGTATATACATATATATATATGTATGTATATATATATATTTATGTCGGAGATGAAAGAACACCGGAGTCTTTGGAATTTTGATTAATCCCGCAACATTGTAACCTAGAGTCTACTATAGCTGTAATTAAACAATTGTAGTTATTCAATCCGATTGTAATTGTTCGAGAGTTGTGATAATGAGCTTGGGCTCGAGGCGACAGCCAGTCGCCGAACGTAGCCGCGGTCACGGGATGAACGCTTTGTCTAACAAAGGCATGGAATAATTCTATAGCTCTCCTTGAAAAGGAAATAGTTGTAACACTCGACAGTAAACATTCCAACGGTCTCTGTCTCGTAGCTCGCCACACGCAGACCCTATTCTTCGAGTAAGATGATTGCCAGATGTCGATGCGTCTCCGCAGTACATGTTCAGCTAGCCCGAGGGCCTGTTATAAATCTTAAGATTTAGTCAACTAAAGTCCTTCAAACAGACAAACAGTCTTTATCCCAACTACGGGAAAATAGGGGAGACCTATTTTTCAACGAGCGGCGTCTTCCACTAGCAACTTTCCCTCGAGGGCGGCTAGCATCTCTTTCTAACCACCGGTATGGAGATTGACCAATTAGCAGCAACGCCAATTTCCCTTACTTTCTGAACTAAGGCTTTTCTCGACGAATCCGATGATCTCGTGTCCTTAGACACACCACAATATAGTTTTCCTCTGTGGCATCATCGGGACGGGAAAGTCATTCTCTCTCGCGATCTTATCGATGAAAGGAGTAACCCTTTACGACCAGTGAATATTACGCGTCCGACTTGGATTTTGTGAGCACGTTCATCTACCATCCCGTCGACCGCGGATTCGTTATTGAACCTAGGATCATTGTCATTAGTTTCTCGAGTATCTAATTACCACGGTTACTTGTCCGGTTCTATGATAATCGTATTTGCACTAGTCAATGTCCTCTCTATTGCATAATGACGACGTGTAATCCAAACGAAGATTCGTTTCACGCCCATATATATAGTTAATATAATTATACCTTTATAATAAGGTGATAAGTGAGAAGGAAGTACATAATGTATATAATATATACGACATAGCAATAAATCGCGAGACTTTTAAGAGAAGATTCCACTCGTTGAAATGATTTTCCGCAAGAAACAGAAATACTTTTCCAGTACTTTGCTGTACATTACGTACGGCTAAAGTTGAATTCAAATTACAATATCTAAATTAGTTTCCAGAAATCGTACCTTACGTAGATAAAGAAAAAGCATAAAAATAAAAAATCTATTACTATATTACTATATTTCATCGAATCAGTCACTTTATGAATTATTAGAATATAATATGTACTTACCTCGGTTAACTGACCATAACCAAGCGAGTCGTAAATTGGATTATAGGCTAACTTTTTATATAATTCTGATTTAGTTGGTGTTCGATCGCCATGTCTAAACACCTGCAAATTTCGTAAAAAAGATTATTGAAACGGATACTAAATGTAAAACATCTGTATATATCAATTTGTTTGTATATCCAAATATTTTTTTATGAAAATTATAATTCCTAATGTATTGTAATGTATTATAAGTCTTCAATCACTTTTGAAGCGCATTTCGAATCAGCCAGTATTTTGTCAACTTTCTTATTGCATATTACAGATATATTCCATATTTCTATTCACAAGATTAATTAATTAAGCTACTTTTACAACACTTGGCAAGATGTTATCGATCAGGCACTTCATGTATATAAAGTGATGAGAAAATAAGGGAGACCTCGTATTAAGTAAATAACAGTAAAATAGCACAAACTTCTTATGCAAGAGAAGCAAGAGGAAAAACATAATATTATACGGAAATCCTAGAAAGAAATTCCAATCAGATTCGTTAATTCTAATTTCTGAGGAAATTATTTCAGTTATTCCTAATTTTTTCCATGATTTCTATAAGTAGTATCCACTTCTTCGCGTAACATTTTGTTCCTTCTCTTGCTTCTCTTTCATAATAAATGGAATTTTCTGTTATTTTGTTGTTATTTACTTTATATTAATTTAATTTAATTTGTCGTTGTACGACATATAATGCAATCGAGACATTTTGAAGTGTAGGAACGGTCCGGAAAAAGCTAGGATAGGCGTGTAGGCTTATAGAAGAAATTTGTTTACTTATTGAAGTTCTATTACAGACTAATGGTAGAGGAAATGGTTGAAGTTGGACAAATTACTGGAGGACTAGACAAAATTGCTTCCGAATTTTGCTCGAATTTTCTGACTTGCCATTTTTTCGAGAAGAAGGGGGTTGGAGAGAATAAGTAGAAGAGGTGAGTACATGTTTCGAAGGAGGAGAATGTTCTCTACGTATAGGTCTCATCGGATAGCGACAGGTTCTGAGGTGACGACGCTTGACTTTTGAGTGTCCGACTAACGATTCGCAGGCATAATAAAGCGCACTGACTTTTAAAGAAAGGGGAAAAAAGGAAAAAATTTCGCATCATTTCCTTTTTGCCGCTAGATTCATTTAGTTATCCAAATTAAGCATATGCACTTACTTATAATACTTATAAATTATACTTATCTATAATAAGCATTAACTTATTATAAATAAACAGCCATGTCACTGCGCCACGCCAGAAATATTACTGAAAATTCTCAACGCGAGAATTGACTGTAATTTCAACAAATAAATAAAAAAAAAAAATTTCCTTTTTGCTTGTTTCTAAACTGTTGTCGATCACTTAAACTATTTTTGAAAACTCGATGGTATTATAATTGTGTTGTTGCGCTACATCATTAACTATACACGATAATATTTCATTATTTTAAAACATGAATGTTTGGAGCAAATTTTGTATTACTGTGTCTGGTCGGAAACTTTTTGTCAGGGATTGTATAGTGGATCACTCAATTTTTTACCGATTATACTATATGTACATTGCACACGTACGAGAAAAGACGTATGCAATATTCTTCGTTGTTTCGATAAAGATATCTCCTTTCCCATTCTTTTTCTTTTTCTTTTTCTTCTCTTTTTTTAATTCAAAGTTCAGTGATTTTAGCATTCTTTGCATAGTTCGAACTGAGTAAGGAAGTTTCAACTTTTTGCGTTACTTTGTCATAGTTATTCTCCCATTTCTCGACTTTAAACATCTTACTCCTTTTTTCAATAAAACCCCTTTTCAAGTCAATAAAAATGTTCTCCTTGCCTAATACCTATTTTTTACCATGTATTTAACGAAGCACACAGGTATTCTTTAACTGTTTGAAACTTTTTCTAAATTTTTATGAAGCTGATAGAGCTCACAAATTTGTTTAATCATTTCAGTTGAACACATTTTTACTGCCAAAAGGAAACTATAACATGCGTATATTGTAATAAAGCGATAAGATATGATTATTCTGAAAACATATTTTCATAATTTACGCAAAGTCGATTAGCTTATCGGCAAAATGTGTCGTTTTGAATCGTCATTTGTTTACTGATTCTTAAATTTCAGACGATATGTCATCTTTTGTTGATCAACGACCTATAATTTACAATTAAATTGTAAATTATACTATCTACATGACAGATGTTACACTGTTTACTTTACATATTTTCCGCCAATTTTTCACGTGATCGACCGACAAGAAACAGTGTCGGCCATTATAAGTATTATACATATTTGAATTACACGCGTTTTGAACGTATTGAACACGTATTTTCTTTTACTTTCTAACAATTTGTTAGGAAATACCTATTTATACAGATACATGAAAATTGTATGAAAATTGTAAGAAAACATGTAAAGAATTTACAAGAAATCTGTTTTATTGTAACATGGTAGTATAGGTTTTGCGATTGATTCTTTACCAATTGCATTTATTCGTGATGGCTTGAATCGAATTTCATAAAATAGACGGTTCTACGTTATTTTACTTGTAGCAATAAAAAGTTATTTATTTATTACTTTTCTTTTAGTATTATCATTGATTAAGTACGCGATAGACCACACATTCGATGCTTTGGTTTGGGGGTCACCTGATTTCCTTATCATTTTCGATACTCATGTGATATTACTGATTCATTACAGCGATGATTTGCGTTGAGACTATGGAATAATCAATAACATATAGAACCAGATATCGTGTATCGATAATTTCTTCAACCGTGTTATGACACAAGTGATTGGAGCAATAGTTTCCTGCATTATCCATTGCTGTATTATATTATGAAATGCTTAAATCATTCTTTATTTCTAACACTATTAACTAAATGAATATGATATTTTCCGCTCTTATTCACGAAATTTTAAACCTTTTAATTATAATTTCTTAAATGCAAAGAGCTACTTTTAATATTCGAAACAACATAGAAATCAACTTTTCTTTTCACAATTTTTTAACGAAAACATGTCTGAAAATTTGAAACAATATTATTTTCTTATTTGAATATTGTTTTCATTTTCAATATTATCTTAATTTTGTGATTTGTCAAGCTGTTTTCTTTATCGGAACAAAAAATATTGCATATGTCTTTTCTTGGGCATTGATCAATTTATTCAATACATCAATGTGCCTATAGTATAATCGGTAAGAAATTGTGTCGAACGTTATATATAATATCTTTTACTTAAATTGAAATAAGATGCGGACAATTTACTTGTTGCAGTTTCTACTACTATATAGAATACAAATCTTATATCTTTTAACATTTATCACAAGTTACATGTTATTACATGTATGTTTTGTAAATAGCACTACTTTGCGACTGATATCTTGTTACAAATTGTTGCGAATCTTATTTATGAAACAGAACTTTTTTCTATTTATTTATTATGATAAAAATTAATTATGTGTAAACATGGCGCGCATATTTAACGTCCATTCCTATTGGAGCTATTGAATTTGTTTCGCATTAAATTCAATTCTGAGAAACAAATTTAATACGTTGGAATAATAGTTGAAAGGTTATTAATAAATCGAAAAATCAAAAAATACTTTATTCTAAATACCTAAATTTACTAATAGAGACACGAAACAAATTTCGTTAGAAAACACAGCACTATAAAAGAATATCGTTTAGAAGTATATTAAACAAAATTGGAAATTTTTGTATATTACTATGTAAACTACACATATATATCGATGAGTTACATTAAAAATTGGAATTTTCAGAATTTAATATTTTAAGAGTAAAATTAAAAAATGCTAAAACAAATATATACACACATATGTTTCATGATTACACATTATTGCGTTACAGTTATTTTATAAAACATCTCGCAACTGAATTTTAATTAATTATAAGATGTTTAGCTACTTACAACTTGCACCAACTCCACTTCATAATCTTCTTTCTTCGACTTTGTTGACTGCAGGATCAAAAAGAACCAAAATAATTGTACGCATACTTTTATACCAATCATTTTTTGTATGATACAGAGATAACTCTTAAAATGATGTTGATAACAATTAAGGAAGAATATTAGTTTGTTTTTATATGAAAAAAAGTAGGATGGGACAGAATGCTGAGCGGAAGATACTATCTATTTACCGCGAACGCAATCAAATTTATAGTCTATTGCTCCAGGCAACCAATTGTTCAAATAAATGGAAGAGGGAGATAAATCGTCGCAATCTGATAAATTAACATGACATACTTAACCAATTATGAGAGCAAAATTACTTCCGTATCTCAAGTGGAGGCATTTCTGATTGCACTTGAAGGGAAACGTTTGAAAAATTTGATAATTACATAGATAAATGAACACATCATACATCGCAATATTAATTACGAAATCTGATCAAACAGTTTGGTAAATAGATGAACAGATATTCGTCTTTACTCATAACACTCACACAATTAGTTTACAGGATGTCCATGCTTTACATTAATACTGAAAATAATTTTTTGTTGATAATATAACTAATCCTATAAAATGTATTTGCTGATTCTAAAATCCCACGTTGAAACATAAATATATTTCAAATAAATAAATAATTGTTGTAGAGTTTATAGTTTTTAGAATTTATTGAGTTGAATATATTCTGCAGAACTTTTTTCGAAACATATTTCTTGGAATTTTTCCTATATAATTTGTTTGCTAATGATATTAATGGTTTGTCAATCCAGATGTCTGTCTTTATCTGCATACAGTGTGGTGTGACTCATTACTATCTCGATATTTCACTTAACATTCAATAATGAAATATTACCGCTCGTTTTTATGAAAACAGAAAGGATTGACCAATATCTTGTCGTACCTGTCTCTTTCAAATACATTATCCTTATCGGTAAGAGAAAGAATCTATTATCATTAATATCTATCTATGGCAATAATACCTATGTATAACTATTTATCGCATACAGTATCGTGCATTAAATTAACGGTAAGTCAATGTGAATTTATAGACAGATAGAATACGCTGTATCATGAAACCCATGATATATTTTACATAGTAGCTGTTACGCCATGCGGCTTACCATAGGTCATATTCTTAACTGTCGATCGCGGCACTATAATGTCGCGGACGGATCGTCGCGGCTGCCCGGCAAACAAACATTGTAGTAGCAAGCGCATGGTTCATTAAGCAGGGCGACCTCCAGAAACGTCGACTCGTGGCCGTTATTTTACCTCGCGTAAAAGGATGGAATCGATCAGTTCGTGGCGTCGATTATTTAATCGTAACGGGAATTTACAACTCTCGTTGACGTGCTATCTCGCGATCGCGTCTCTCCGCGAACGGTCGAAACAGTAGCGGTTATAAATTTCAAACGACAAATTTTTGTTTGGATTATGCGCATGCAATATAAGCGCCATCTTTTCATTCGGTTTGTTGTTTTAAAGTAATAAAAATGTATGTTTGGCCTTCTTAATCTCGAGGTTTTGGTCGTCGAATATAAATAAAACACAGATTTTCCAATATTTCTTTCTTCCGAGCTCCTATGGTCAGTGATCGTTAGTTTAAGACGATCGGTCTAACAAATAAACAAATTAGTTTTGACACTACTTGGACGCTGTGGTACAAAAATATCAAGATCAGTGTATAGTGTCTTTCGTAATCGTAAATTCATTTAAATTTTCAGCGTTATCGAGTGGAAGGGGACAAGTTGTAATATTGCGGAAGTAATGCAAGACATTTGCTAAGATAGCAACATTTATTAATAGAACGGAAACAATTTGCACGTCGACCAGGTGCGGCGTCTTGTGCACCTCGTTGCACGATATGGTTTAATCTAGTACGACAAAGCTCGTGAAAGCTCGTAAGATCATAGATGAAAATAAATAGTATACATTAACAGAACATTATGTTATATGATGTATGACACATACGATAAAGTATGAACTGTAGTTGTGTGGCGCAATACGATATAACTTTCCGCACAATATCATTGAAAGAAATTTATTTACTTATTATTGCTAAACAAATAAACACAAAATAATAAGAAAGAGGAGAGGGGCAATGAGAGAGGATATAAATAAATAAATGATAAATATAATTATTTGTAACCTAACTGGACTATATATACATAAAACATAGTAAATTAATTGCTTTTAATAACAGTAATAAGATAACAAAAATATGTATGAGTATTAACTTCTTTCCTGCTTTTCTCTTTGTCAACGCTTTGGCTAGCCAGGATTACCCAGCCACCAATATTTGTGCAGAACGGAGATTAGATCAATAATTATTTTTACAATAAGTAATTTCTTTACCATAGGATTTTCGAAATACGTGATAAATAATTGGTAAATTA
Organism: Bombus bifarius; assembly: GCF_011952205.1. Taxonomy (NCBI): domain Eukaryota; kingdom Metazoa; phylum Arthropoda; class Insecta; order Hymenoptera; family Apidae; genus Bombus; species Bombus bifarius. The sequence goes on from NW_022884976.1 coordinate 28,006, forward strand.
TCTTTATCTTGAATCAAACTTATTGAATCAATGTAGATTGTAAATAGTAAACAGTAAATAGTAAAAGATGTCACACGATATATATCCAGGCAAGTCATCAGACATTTACGTTAAAAAAGCCTGATGCGTTCCATTACACTTACGGAGATGTTATACTAGACGTTGGCTTGTAACAAAGTAATTTGGTTTCAAGTAGCAGGCGTAGAATAAGCAGTTATTTTGGTATAAAGGCTTTCATAAATGTCTTTTCAAGCCGGAATTTCGAAATTCAAAACATACTTGTATATTTTAGGTAGATTCAATTGTCCTGCGTAATACAGACGTAACATTTCCTTTGATGTACTATTCCATAAGCAATCTGATTCTTCTTTCGAAGGGATAACATGTTGCATAAGTCTTACGTACTGCTCATATGGACATATTTCACCACATTTGGGAATCGTATAAGTGATCAACTCTTCCGTAACGCCACTCCAGTGTAATATCTGTCAACGAAATTTATAAGATTAGATTTTACATGAACCGTACACGACAAACATTATTTAAGAACAAACACTGGAACTCGAACAGTGCATGACGTTGTATAGAGGGTGACAAGAAGTAAGTGGCCAAATTTTGGTACGGTATTCCACTGTTTCTACGAATAAGAAAAGGTTGTATAAACAATAGTTGAGAAACTCTTCCTTTCCGAGATATACACACTAGAGTAATTGTCAGAGGTAGAATTTCAAATATTGTCATCATTTCTTTCGCTAGAAGTAAATGTGTTAGGGCAAGCTTTTTTTACGTTGATATTGAAGGCAGCGTGTTTTATGGTAGATCAGTGGATATCTAAACGTGTCATAATGTCATAGTGAAGAGGCAAGTACTATCAGAATGATTTATCCTGCTATCGAGTGAGCAGATATTCAGTTTGCATATGGACGAGCTAACGGGAACGCCAGAGAATTTTAGCATCTCCATCAGCAGATTTTTTCTTAGAGACGATGTTCGGTTACAAATACTTTTGCTTTGGCGTATCGTAGACTTAGGGAATCTGCATCTTTTTCGCCTGCTACAATTAACCGAAGGCGAAACAGACAAGTTCGAACAACTAAAGTTGGAGATCAGATACTTAAACGCGTCGAAGTGAATCCAAAACTCAGTAGAAAACAAAGTTTTCGTTTAACAAAGTTTAGTTTTTCGTGACACAATACGGCAAATTTTGTGAAAGAATATCACAATATCCTTTTCGAAGATATTAGCAAAAGTTTCTGTTTCGGCGACGGTATGATTTTGATAATCGAATAGCCTCTGTTTTCAATATCATGATTGAAGTGTTTCCGATTTCGAATAACGGCAATATAACATGAAGCTTAATATGAATTGTACCTGTCTTATTGTTTAATACTTCAACTTATTTCACAGTAGCTTCACAGCGCGACGGCTGAATAATTGATTCTAACCCATTGATTCTTCTCTCTTGCGTGAGTTGAAAAGAATTATTGAAAATGAGACGAGTTCGTTTATATAAAAATGAGGAGACCCTGAAGCGTCTGTCTATGACAGAATAAGCAGTAATCGTAACATAAATTGAACTAAAGCTTTTTGCGAATATCTCGGAAACTGAAACTGAACGACTGTAACACGTATAGGGAGAAACTGCCACTGAGGTCGGTAAAGTCATCCACTTTGTAAATATTTACCTATACATGCGAGGACAAGAACTTCTGCCACCGGATTATCAACTACGAGTGATATTTTGTCAATGATATGTACCTGTAAAAATGAATTTGTAGACACGGTCGAGGTGCTACTGTCGATTTTCATAACCAACATCTATATGGATGAATGCAAATCCACACGCCATTACCAAAAGTGTCCATATCCCGGAAAGGAAGAGTTTTCGAAGTTATACTTACGTGATCTTCTCTTATCCTTAGGAACAGTAGAATACGCCACCAAAGTTTGACCATCTATTTCTTTGTCACCATGTACAATTAATTTCAACACATTTCAAGTAAACTTTTATTTTATATAGTTTAACAAAACGTACCTTAACAAATTTTTGACCAATGCTGTTTCGTAATGTTTCAACCATAATTGCAGATCCAAAACTGGGGATTTCAGGTTTAATTAAATTGTGTGCTCTGGCAAAAGCTGCAATGTTTATTTCATGCCCGCTATATACATAAATCTTCGGAGACCTTATATCTTTCTTCATATCCATGTTTTTAATGAATTCCTTTAGAAGAAAACCTCCATTTAGTCGCTTCAGTAACGTGTTATAAGATTGAATATCATACTCCAATTTTACAAGTGGCATTATTTTCCTTTGTACATCTTCGGTTGCCCACTTGGGGAGGGCAATGTTCATACTTTTCTGTAATTCAACAATTTTCAGTAATTGGAACCTGTTCGTTACCATTTATACGGCAATAAAATTATGATTATAAAAATGCAATGAATTCTGTATATTTATACTGCGTGATTAATTATTTTATACAAAATTGAATGAAATGTGACATACGAAGACAATTAACAGATTGTAAAAACGTAAAATATATTATGCAGTAAAATTGTATGTGTTGTTATGATAAAATGTAATTTTCTACGAGAAAAAAAATACATTTTTCAGATTCTTTTCTCCGAGTAGCTAAGTTTAATACTTAATCGCGAATTTTGTTACAATATGTAAGATCATTTACGATATCGAACATTATTACGATTAATATTAACGTAGGATTAATATATTATTGCTAATGTATTAATATACTATAATAATTTTATAGTTCATATATATAATAACATAGACTATAGGATGAACATTACACGGTTTTAGTTGCCTATTTTATTTACGCCTTTTATGTGTATTTTCATATCGGTGAAATTATGAACGCGTATAATTTTTGCGTCATGGTGTAAAAATATTGTGATCGTACTTTTCAGGCGATAAAATAATTAGGGAAAATGTTCAAATAAACATTTATGTGACTAATATATAATTGCAAAATTGTGCAACTGAAAATAAAATAAACGAATAAATCGAAATTTTAAACTGAAGTTAAGGCATACCTGTGTCGTAAAGAGGATGTGTAATACATAAGTTGAGTAAATCGGATCTGATGTCATGTTTAAACCAGTGTGCATTGCAAGATACTCAAAAAGTCGTTTGTTCTGCGATATTTTCTTCTGAATCAAAGGTGAATTTTTCGTTTTACGATATTCATCGCGGAAACTGAAACAAACATTTTTTATACTACAATTATAATCAAATGAAAAATTCAAGAAAACATCTTGGATACATAATAATAGCTGCATCTGAAATCTGAAAGTCACATTACAATTTGTTATTTGTTCCCCATACAAAATATCCAAATAAAACAAAATATATATATATATATATATATATATATATATATATATATTCATATGATATTCATTCTAAGACTGATACAAGATGTCTAAGATATTTAAGACTGGGTATATAAGACATAGATTACGTATGGATATATAAGGAGGGAACTCAGTTCTTAAGAAGTTAAATAACAAGTAAATACGTATTGCCTATTTATTCTGTATTTAATTTCTATCGTTTGTTTAATAACATTAGATATAAATTTTAATTACAAAATATACGCACTATTAAATTCTACAACTTTCTGAATAACTTCAATTATTTTATAATTACCTAGTTTTATAAAATCAAAATTAAGTGCCAGTTTTTGGCAATAAAAGAAAGTATTATAAGTAAAATCAATTGGTTACTAGCATTTCAATTATCGTTTTTATGAGAAACGACTTCTTTCATAATACCGACGTTTTAAAGAATATAATATAACATTGATAATGTTAATTTTAGAAAGAAAATCATACATGAAATTTATCCCCTGCTAACAAAATTTCTTTATGGCTAATGTAGACAAAAATTTGATATACAGCAAAGATGTAATTAAACATGAGACTTCAATTTTATTAAAAACACACATCTGCCACATTCGATGACTTTCTATTTAGAAAGATAGAAATGACCTTGCAATTTCCTCCACCCCTTCACCAACCAAAGAGTCATAATATGCATCCCTTTATGTCAGTTATATGTATAACATTTTGTCACATTGTTTTTCTGTTCGTTGTAATATTATTTCTCCATAGGTATTATAATAGATCAATGTATAATCCTACATTGCGATAGGCACAAGAACGGGAATAACGATGTGTTTAAATTGATTTATATACTTACGCTGGACACCTTATTGGGAACAGTAGATTGTCTACAATCGTCGGCAAGTAATTCGCTGCTATTGGAGATAACAGTATTCGGCCTTCCTCGCTCAGTGTAGGAGGATACAGACCAGCCAAGACTAGCTGCAGAGACATTTTTGTTCGCTCAACGTCCGAACTGTAAGCGAAAACGCTACCATATTTATGACTACCACCCAGAAATGTACTATACCGTCTTCTCAACATTGCGCCAAGACGAAATTCTCTTATTTTCCCAACCTAGATGAAAACAAACAGAATAAAAATATATTACATCGTAGGGCTTTGTACTAAGGCTAATTTTACTTCTAATCCTTGCAATTTATTTAAAGAAATGCCAAGTAATGTGAGTTAATAAAAAACATAACGATTAAAGGACTTTTTGTTCTTGATCGGAGACTCTAAGTTGTAGTAAATATTTCCAAGTAGTAAATTGCTACCAATGTAGTTATGAGACGTACGATCAATGAAAAAACCGCCTGTTTTCATTACGTTTAATAATATTTTGTAATCCTTTGAATCTTATCACAAATCTCTTCGATATCTAAGCTTTGCTTTAGATTAGATATGCAAGGCGATAAAATAATACCGTGGAATATTAATTTTGCATTTTCTTCAAAGTATTCATGTTCATTTCGATAATACGATAAAAATGTGTAGGGGAAAAATTGTTCGGCACGATTGTACGTGAAAAGTCCATTACTATTACTATACTTTATTTTAAAGTCATTTTACATATCATTAAGATATAACGTGTACTTACCTCAGTTAATTGACCATAACCAAGCGATTCGTAAATAGGATTATAGGCTAATGTAGGGTATAATTCTTCTTTACTTGGTGTGCGATCGCCATGTCTAAATACCTAAAAATTGTTAAAAAGGATTATTGAAACGAGTACTAAATGTATTGGCATGAAGTATTTTTATATATTAATTTTCACTTTTATTAAAAACATGTAACTGTTCACTGTATTATGTCTGATAACAAAGAGAGGGGCAGGGGGGAGAGGACACGGAAACGCATTGGACATAAGCGAAAGCATTGAACTGCACGAATTAAAACATTTATATTTCCTAATGATAATACTTGTTTATACGGATCAAGCACATTTCATCCGACATAACAAATGTTGATTCACAATATTAATTGATAATTGTAACAGGTTCAACGGGAGAATATATCCTACAAGGTGCAAGAGGAATCATCTCGGCTCGTTAATTTGTTTCGGATATAATGCATATAAAAAAACTATAAAAGATAATATCCATCGAATTGAGATATCTTCCTACTTTCCCGAAGTCGATATAAAAATTACAATTATATTATATTGTATAGCGCAATTATTTAGACAATTTAAGACCAACACGATGTAGGTGTTTCAATAGAAACACGAGCGCAATAAATGCAAACGAGTTTCTTTGAAAGCTCGTCAGAAAGAAATCGTAATGCAAAGTAAAATCATTTCAAAATATATCAAACAGTTCAAGATTTCCTTATATTACTATGTAAATCACGTATATGTACAGTATGTCCGTTTTAAATGTGTACTTTTTCTAAGTATCAGAAATGTAAAAAAATGAAAAAATGTTTCAGACGAAAGTTGAAAGGCGAAACTTGTTTGACATCATAGGGAAAACGTAATAGAATATTTTGATCTTTTTTGTATTCTTATTTCCAAAGTAACTTTTTAAGATGAAACTACATATTTTTGTATACACCATTCGATTCACTTTTCAATTCTCTAGAAAAAAGCTATTAAAGTTGTTGGGGTTAGGTTTGATGGCTGGGCAGTTTGAGAGCTATTTTACTTTAACTTTCATCTTATAAAACTTGTTGTATAAAAAACAAGGAAGGACAATGCAGTTGCTTTTATCTTTAAACGTTTAAATCTTTTAAACCAATCGTTTTTCCACTTTAAGTACCTAAATACATTTTTGTAGGAGTTAAAAATTCATCGAATGGAGTATAAAAAATGTATAGTTTCACTTGAAAAAATGATTAAGCTTTATACTTACAAAAATAAAGCATGTGTAGACATTTAGAACAGATACACTACATGTATAATGTAAATGCATGGTTGATAAGTTACATTGAAATTGGAATTCTTAGAGTAAACAATTTGTAAGTAAAATTTAGCAGTGTTAGATTAGATATTATTATGTTAAACTTATTTTACTAAAACTTCCCGTAATTCAATTTTATCCAAAAAATGTGTTTAAGTACTCACAATTTGAAGCAACTCCAACTCATAATTTGCTTTTGTTGACTGCACGATCAGAGTTAGGAGGAAAAATATTTCTACGTATACTTTTATACGAATCATTTTTTATATGATATAGAACCAATTCTTAAAATGATGTGTAAGGAAAATTATTAGTCTGTTTTTCTGTAATAGTTGAAGAGCAGTGGTAGACTCGCTTGAGTGAAAGATACTGCCAATTTATCACAGACGCAGTAAAATTTATAACTTATAGCTGTAGACAATCGACGGTCCAAATAAATGGAAGAGGAGGGATAAGTCGTCGCAATCTGACAACTTAATATCTACATGCTTAACGATCTGGAGATTAAAAATGCTTCCGTATCTCAAGTGAAGCAACGTATGATTACGCTTCGAGGGAAGAATTAGATAGTTGCAGAGGTAAATGTGTATGAAATGATACTAATTGTCCACATGTGCGTATAACTTTCGGGAGCCTGTTAAATTGTTAGAATTTTCTTAGCATCACTGAGAGCCAGTAGAATATAGTTATAATCTTGTTATAACTAGAACTATACACGTCCCATTTTAAAAATTCTGTTTGATTTTTATTTTTCCAAATGTGAATGTATTATAATCCATACAATCATATTATAACTTTCATTGTTAAAAGAAATATTCATCTCGAAAGAATTAAAACTGTCGTTCGTTTAACGATACAGTAGATCAATAACGATCTGTACGGATGCACATGTTACTTGCACAATAAAGATATCGAATCGATATCGATATGAAATTAGCAACGTACGTATTATAAGAAGAAGATAATATTGAAGAAATATTTATGCGTAGTGATATAAAATGTATAGTAATGTATAGTAATATAATAATATGTATAATAATAGAAAATTTCTTCGTAGTAACGGACATAATACAAACAGAGAAATACGTTGGGTACGTAGGTGCATACAAATCAAAGAAGGCACGAGTGAACTCCACGTAGAAAAATAATTTAAAAAATAAAAAAAGCATCACGTAGCAAAATAGTTTATACCGAATAAAAATGTTATTGATATGATTATATAGGAAGTTGCCGTACTGATGGTACAAATGATGTGGAGGTGATTTTACACGAGAGAAACAAGTTGCAAACATAAAAGGAATTAATTTTGCTTGAGGCTCCGCGTTCGAGAAAATCAAATTTGAAAATTTGTTCGGTATATGTGAACACGGCCAATTACTGATTGGGTACGAATATACAATCGACAGAAGGTTGAAAGATAAAGAATATAAGTGAAAAATATACAATACAATTTTTCCGTTTAAGGGCTTATTTTAAAAGTCATTATCAATTTTCGAATTTCACATCTCTTCAGAGACAATTTCGACTTATTGTTACACGCAAAATAATCTCTTATCGATTATTCGCTCCTATCCAGTCTGGAACCAACTAAGTTTAAGTATACTTGAAGAATCTTCAAACTCGATTGTCTCAGAAACGAAACTTGGAACGAAAAAGATTTATTCTGCATTTTCGACTTATTGTTTCATGTAGAAGCGCTTACCTTATTTGTACCGCCAATACTAGGATACCCTGCGTAAATTTAACTTGTAATACATCAATCGAAAGAGCTTCATAGGAAAAGCATTTCGACAAAGTTTTAAAAGCTTACCTCTATTATTTAAGTAGTTATTGACTTAAACATAGTTTACAGGTTTACTGCTTGATGTCTCATGTTATATTTTATATCTATAAAAAATTTGTTGAAAAATCTGGGATAGTATAGCCATGGCGTTACGCCGCTGATACAATTTATTCCTTATCGTGTGCTTGATATATCGCCTGCTAAGATACTCGGCAAAATCTTCGGTGTTCAGCGAGTAAATTCTACGATCAACGATGACAGCTGTGAAGATTAGTAGAAGCTAAAAGGATAAAGATTAGTTAAGATATTTAAAAATTCACCATTTAATGAAGATAAAACTATTTATAGTTGCACGTAATATTCTCATATGATATGCCCATTATAGCAATTATATAAATATAGATAGGTCAATCTTTTTTTAACTAGGAAGCACCGTCTTGAAAAAACTAAACAGATTATGAGATGATAAATATAACAGGTAAAATCTGTAAAGTCTTCTACTGTAAAATATAAATATCATCTAACTAAACTTAAATTTAATAACTTCAATAAAAATGTGGCATTTTGAAAGCTAGCTAATTTTTTAAAACAGGTTCTACAATTAAAAAGCCAGAAACGTGACACTATGGCTGCAGTGTCTCAGATTATTTTCGTAATATCTCTTTTCATCTCGATCTTTCAAATACGTTATTCTTATCAATGAGTATAATTGATTATGACAGGCATTTATGGCAATCTATCAAATACCGTGCCATAGAACAAGTTAGTATCAAATGATCGTGTATTATTTATAGACTAAATATGTTATGTATCGTGAAATTCGTGATATATTGCAATTACGACCACATTAAAAAAATAATCAAATCTGAAAACGCAACGATTTCAATATCTGCAAATATCAGTAGATTGCAAATTAGCAATACTGCAGCTAATGAGTACACAAAACAGTGTTATAAAATAATTAAATTCCATTAATTTATTACTATCTTACAAATCTTGATACGATCAGAAATTCTCAGCAACAATTATAACAATTATTAGTAACAATTATCTGTGGTTTGATTTCAAAATTTTGTGAATCTGTTTTCTACGATTATAGCTTCAGTTCGGGGTAAAATTATATTAGATTTAATATTTTCGTTTATTTCTGGATATATTTATATTATACGTGATATGTGTGTGTGTGTGTGTGTGAAATGCGGTTTATAGAAGTTTTACAGGGAAAGTTATAAATAAACGCTATACTCTATTTCGTGAGAAGAGTCAGTTAAGGTAAACAGAGATAAGTGACTAGGAGAGATGGAATTCTTGAAATTGGTATGATTGATACAAAAGAGTTTGTGTTAATTGCTTATATATATATATATATATATATATATATATATATAATATATAAACATATATATAAACATATATATAAACATATATATATATAAATAAAATTATATATATATATATAATATATATATATATAAACATATATATCGAGTCAGAGGACACACGGATAATTAGCTGCACATTCTTAGCTCGAAAATTGAGGAGACCGGTGAAGAATAGTTATTGTATGCATTTTAATATGTATTTCTTTATTATAAAATACATTTCCGCCATTATAGTTTTACCGTTAAACTGTTGTAATGAATTATCACACTCGACAACATAAAAAATAGAGAAAGATATCCTGCGTCATACTCCGGCATTACTGACATGAGATAAAACGGAATACATTGTGGCCGGAACTGCCGCACCACGTGACATGACAGTGATGTCTTTAAGATTGTCATCGAATTAATCTAATGAAGGACTTCAAATGATATGGGTTGGTAATTGTTCGTACTATGTAATTAACAGCTTATTTTTCTGGTTAAGTCTCGCATTAGAAACTTAACAATTATTATTGAGCTTTTATTGTACCTAATAACTATACAAGTTCGTCAAGGCTGATTGCGATAAATACAATAGCAATCTTGTTTAATCTAGCTTAATTCTTCAGCATATATTAACAGTAGTAAAACAACGAAGTACATTTATAATAAATTTTTGTATTTAGATCCATAGATTTATATTGAACTTAAAATCTTTCTCGAAATCTGAGTGAAATATTTAAGAAAATAATTAACGAAGAAAGTTATATTTTATAATTACACGAATTATAGAAACATAGATAAAAATGTCATATGTTGGCAATAAGAAAAATATATTTAATTTACATAAACACGAAAAAATCCAATTACATTTCCTTCTATCTATTAGATACAACTATACTATATCAAATTGCAGTAAGTTTCGTAATTGAATACAGGGTATGAATATTTATGTAGTTGTAACAACTTCAGATTCCTTATTTATGGAATTAAAGTAATATTATAAAATAACACTTGCACTTACGTTAGATTTGATAGTAAGTAAAAGATTTCTCGTTTATTTAAATATATTTTAATTAAGCAAAATAAAAGGTCTAGTTAAATATCTTTTGATTATTTTTCATTTCCTTAATACATACTTACTTACTTCATTATACAAAAAGCTGGACATGTTTGTTCATTTGTTCATGATAAACATAACCAGACTGATAACCTTCTCAAGAATTATATTAAGGTATAAAATGTAAAATTTTCCTTCAATTACGGCAAATGATAAACAATTCGGGATGGTGGTGAGTAACAAGAAAATGTCGGAAACTCAGGCCATGTTTTACCCACCTTCGCTAATGCCTGCTTTTATGGGTGCTTATCCTCCGACAAAGTTGAGTCTTTCCTTGTACGAAGGTGGAAGCATTGGTTATTTCCAGAATTACAGAAACGAAACGTTATCGAAATTCTCGGTAAGCTTGTTTCCAATCTATTTAGTTAAAGCGCATGAAGCGCATGATATTTTGCACCTCTGACTTATTAATTTCTGCGGGATGATACCTAGTGTCATTGCTAAATGTCTAACTGTCTGTTACCGTTTTATTAGTTTAACGAATGTTTATTATAACGTGATTATGTGCAATATGAACGACGATTTATTATGTTCAGAAAGAGAAACACTTAAAAGTGTTATTAGCAATTATGCAAGCAATTATGTAATAATTGCAATAAAGAATTACATTTTCAAAAATAGAATATTTTAAGCTTCACTTTCTTTCCCTCGTTTGTAAATATAACAACGAAAGAAACTATTCTATGTTGATATAGCAAATTCCTCTCATACATTTTATTAACCCTTAACGCTCCAAGAGTGCCTTTCAAGCACCACCGATATGCGGCGCTCTACTCCAAACGTATTTTTCGATCGTTATTGGTAATAGTTTACAAATAAAAAATAATACTCCTCAGTCAGTTACAAGCGATCGGTAAAGTCAATCAGATCTGAACCTGTTTTATTTTAAACCCATCTATTTTAATTATGTCGAGAAAAAAATGAATCATCTTTGTGAGGAAAATATAGATAGTGACGATGACAATTTTGATTTTTGCATCCATAATGATGTAACTGTTGACTTAGAAAGCAGTTATAGTGACAGCAGTGATAGTGATATTCTTGCTCCAGGAAGAAGAAGAAAAATGAGAAAACTTTCATCGAGTGACGGAAGTACGGATGATGGAGAATCACAGGAAGAGAATCTAACTAAGAGTATTTGTAACGTAAGATCTTCTGATTGGCAGGAAATTTTTAACAAAGATATCATTCCACAACAATTTTGTTACGCCACGAGGCTTATCATAGGCCGTGTCCCTAACCGTCGCTCGTGGTACTACAGTGTCGCAGACGGATCGTCTTATAGGACCGGCGAAATATATACAATGTAGCGACAAGCGCATAGTTGTCATCAAGCAGCGAGTTCTGGAAACGTCGATTCGCCTTCGGCCCGTTATTTCATCTAGTAGTGGGGGTCGTCTCCCAGAGAAGATAAAGAAAAAATCGAAGGGACAATCAGTATCATTTGAGGATTCAAACGGAATGTATCGAGATGTTCAAACGAATAAAATACAGGTCGCTTAGTCTAACCAATACATCGAGAAATATCATAAAGTCTGGTCGAATTATTGTAACAAACTAATTGTATTCATCGTTAAATAATTTGTGACGTGCTCATTATAATATTAAATATTGTTAAATGGACAAGTTTATATTAACCCTGTTAAACTCATCAGTGTTAAAATCATTTGAGCTACTTCTGTTACTTAATCGAAAAGATTAAGATTAATTCGCGGCGTCGATTATCGGAATCGTAGCGAGAATTTAAGCCTCTCGTTGACGCGTTTTCCTCGCGAACGCGTCTCTCCGGGAACGGTCGTAACATATTCGAATTTTCGACTGGTACAAAAATTCCTGGTCCGCAGGTACACAATTTATGTGTGCCTATTCAGTACTTTCAATTATGTTTTACTAATGCCGAAAGAGGAAAAGAAAAAGCGTCTTGTTTGTTCACCGAAATGAAGTAATGCGGCAAAAAAAAACAAACAGTTTCTACTGTGAAACCTGTGAACGCAAACACGGTTTGCATCCCGATGAATGTTTTAAAAAATTCCATACATTACTCAATTATAATTAATATAAATATTGTAATCAAAATTATATTACTTCTGAGACGAATAAAGATTGTTTTGAATGACTTTAATATTGTTATTTACACGTCATTGTAGCATTTAAGATCTGACATTTAAAAACTTGCAAGTCGAAGTATGATGAGAATAAGTTAGAGCTGCTGGTCGATATTCACAATTAAAGGTCGCAGCGTTAAGGGTTGAAACGCTACATTCTATATTCTATACGTTTGATATTGTTTAAGGTATAAGTGTTATACGTATTTACGTGTATATTGTTTGTAGATGCTACCATACGAGTGGGGAATGCAAAAGACTCCGTATAGTCCACGACCTGATATTGTCGCAGATACAGTGCGACGCAAAATAAATCGTGAGTTAACCGTACTTTCGAATGATATTTCAACAATCGACAATACGCGTATGAAGGAAGTTGATGACCTATTTAAAGTAATACTCTAAATTTCCTTTTTTCACGTTATTTGCATTTCATTTTTTCGAAGAAGACATTTCGCAATTAATTATATTTTCTTTTTAACCAGCTTGGTGCTTTTTTTTATCTTCTTTATAATGTTTTCCGCAATCTGTTTAACTCCTTGTTTATTTTATCATAGTTACATTTGAAAGCCAGAAATACAGTAAGATGATAGAACTTGATCGATAATGTCGTCGGTATCGTTTCTTTAATGTTCTCCGATCGAGGAAGAATTTCGAATACGGTCAAATTGCGTCTATACGAAAGTGACAGGAAACAAGCAGTTCATATAACTGAAACGCATGTACTAGAAATTAATTCGTTTTCTCTACTACTTATGAATTCAAATAGATGGAGTATATAGGTATAAACGGAGTTCTACCACAATTCTTCATTACAGTCTTTAATAACAGTACTTAATTTCTGACGTATTTATGAAATCGTGCGAGTCTAAAGTGTTTATTTGCAATACTACTTACTAGTGATTTTAACTGATTGCCTTTATATTGATTTATTTTTAATTTTAGTAATAATGACGTAAAATTATCTACAACAATGAACTCAACTGTGCTATAATCCGACATATATTCTCCAGGGGAGAGGACAAGTCTAAGTTTAGGAAAAACTTGTTTCGTTTAAATAAGATTTAGGAAAAAAGGATGAAACTAAAAATAGACAGAGATAAAAGCGGGCGAAGTAAAATCTGAAAGGAGACAGAGACCATTTGCGTCTGCGTGAAATTACAGAGCGTGTGCGTATTTCTAAGTGTACGCGAAAGCAAAGAAGAAATCCTTGAAAATAGAATAAAAGGGAAAGGACATGAAATTGGATAGAGAAAGTTTGAGAACGATTTTTTTTTTTTTTTTTTTTGGACTGGATGCTATTCGGAGTAATTAGTTAGAGTTTGCCGCGGGAGGGGGGGGGGGGATTTTTTTAGTTTTAATTTTTATAGTTTCGAAGAAATTTTGTCAATTTTTCCGTTACTTTGTTCATCCTATGCTAACTTCAAACTCTTTACTGCTTTGCCATATTCTTTTAGGCTTACGTGTTTCTATGTTTTCCTCTTTATGAAATGCGGGTACTCGTGTTTGCTCCTGGACTCCTGATTCAGTAGAACGGATCGCATTCATTATGTTGTTATTTAAACGTTCCACAGCTGCATAAATGTCTTTTGACATTTGAGAGACATTTGACATTGATAGGTTGAAGGCAATTTATAACTTTGTTGCGAACAATTTGGTCGGTGTTCGATAATCGTTGAATTGAATTGTTGCTACAACAGATGAGTGATCTGAAAAGAGTTTTAGAGAAGAGCCGACTTGGGTATATCTTCGTATATAGATGTCCTTGATTATAAAATAGTTTAATAGATCAGGCACTTTACTCGTATCGGTTGGCCAGTATATTGGTTCGTTTGTATTGAGATAATTCAGTCTGTTTGATTTGACGCTTTTAAATATACTCTTGCCACTTGTAATGATTCTGCTGCCCCATTGGGTACGCTTAGCATTGAACTCCCCTCTCACGATGAATTTATTATCGAAGCTAACGAAGAAATTATCAGAATCTTCTTTGGAGATAGTATACTTGGATGGACGGTAGACTGCTGACACAGTAATTGGGCTATGCGATCTTTTATCGCCACGTTCGTTGGTTGAAGATAGTTCGTTTTGTATAATACGATGGAAGTTCATACCGAATCACGGTGGATTTGATAATAATTGCAGTGCCAGCATGATCCCTGCTACTCGAATGTTGTGTGTGACATATTTTATACTCATTTATTTTCAAGTGTTCTTTTCTGGTAATACGCGTTTCAGACATCAGCATTACCTTTATTCCTTGATTATCTAAGAAGAATTCCAGCTCGTTTTTATACTCAATTGGACTGTTGCCGTTCCAAAGCTATGCGTAAGGGTTCCATCTTGGTACGTTGCTTCTTAACTTGTCTACGACCATTTTTAATAGTGGCAACAAGATGCTAATTTCATATAATTTATCATTTTTTGGGTTATACATGCTATTTTGTATAGTGCTATCATACACTTTACTAATATAGTGCTTCACTTTGTTTTAATATTCCTGAGCATAGGAGATTGACGGATTAGTTACTTTACATGATGTGTTAGGTTGGTTGTGTTCTTAATTTAAGATTTAAGAAACCTATTCTTCTACAGTTTGCAGGGTGCTCTTTTTCACAATGAATGCGTTTTGCAGGAACTTTTACTGATTTCGTGCACTGTGCTGTAGGATGAGAGTTTGCACATTCAACGAAGCGATAATTATAATCGCAATATCTCTGTACGTGCCCATATCTTTGACATCTTTTACACCGAACCACCTGCCTTTCCTTCTGAAGTAGCTCGATTTTTACTGCAGAATTCATTAATCGGTTGATGTTGTATACAGCTTGATTGTTAGGTTTTTGTTTCAAGTCGATAAAAAAATAAGGATAGTGGATTTTTTGTTGTACCGTGGCCTATGTTGCTAATATTAATTACTCCGTTACCATATTTCCGGAGTTCAAGTTTTATTTCATTTAGGTTTATTTAGGTTAGGAAAAAATCTTTCTTCCTTAAGCTGATACGTATGAAAGTTCGCTTCTAGGTCTTCAATTAACTTTGTTAATTTCCTATAAGCATCAGGATTAAGCGGTAAAATTCTTACGTCGTTGTTGTTAACTTTTAGTTTAGATTTCTGTTTATTTACAACACTTGAGAGAGTATTCATTATTGCTTGTATATGGATAAAATTGTCAAGTAAGATTGGTAAAGAAGAGGATCTTTTTGCGGGTCTTGTCTTGTTGACGTCTCCGATAGAATATAATAATGTGAATCTATTTGAAGTAGTAATATTCTTTTTGTTCGTTTATGATTGCGTTTATGTTACTCTCTGCTTCTATCTTGCGTTTCTTACCAATGTTGATATTGTTAGTCAGTTGGGTTAGGTTGGGTCGAACTATCTCTCTACCATAGCGATGGTAGATTGTTATGATGCAGCTTCGATCAAGAATACTCGATTGATTTCCTTCAGCCATTTGCGAACCAGCTATTTTCGAATTCAGAACAACTAGTCGAGAGGCATTAAGTAGCTTGTGATTCGGTAATTCTACTCTCTTACAATTTAACTCAATAAAATGTAAGAGAAATTTCGTCTGTATTTCTTTTCGCGTAACAAGTTGTCAGTGCGAAAACGTACACTCACAGTGATTGTAAACTTTACGAAACACGATCATACTGTCTACATGTTTCAACAGCAGAATACGAACTCCTCTTCAATAGTGTATGTTCCGAACTTGTATGAGCGTACGACACTATACGAAAATCTACATTTCTGACGCAGTTAACGATTCTGCAATGATAGAATTAAAGAGTATTTGATAAATTCTTTGAATAAACATCTGATCAAACGAAAAATAAAACGAGAAATTGTTTCATTTGAAATCCAAGTAACGAAATAATCTAAAGAAAAGGCATTTGTTCGATCAAATAAACTAATTGTATGATTTTTTCAAATAACATGTTATCTTATTATTATGTTATTATGTTATTATCTTAACAGTTATTTCTAATCAAAGGATCTTGGTCTAGCATCGCTTGTAGCTACTATATCTACCTAATAATAAACATATTACTTACAGGGAGTACAGATTCATCGCAGTCAATATAAAGATCGCACCGGTAGCTTTCATCCTTTAACTTTCTTTAAACCCGACACCTACATGTATCAGTGTGCACCAGGAATGACGACGTCATATTTCTTGAAATATCCAACGAATTATGTCAAACACAAAATGCCAATAGTTTTACCTCTCACTTATGAAAGGAGGATGCAGACATCATACATTCCAGATTTATCTCTGTCTGGGATATATAATAAATCAAGTTGTATTGCTTACAAACGATAGCTTATTATACGTGTTAATGCTGCTATAAACTGCTGCAAGATACTAGTCGAAAAATAATTTAAAAGTAAATTAAGAATTGTATAAAATTAAAAGAAATGAGATATTTAGGTAAATTATTTGAAATATAACAAAATTTGTTATTTAGGATGAATAATTTTAGAAATTTTAAAATTTGTAGTTGTTAAACGTTGTTTTCAAATATACTCTGGTGGTGATTCTACTGCTTTAAAACAGATTTCCTTGACGATGAAATTTTTTTTACTGCCGATGGGAGTGTGTGACTTAACTTGATCATGAATTATTTCTTGCGAGTATTATTATTTATCAAGTACGAATTTTTAAGGACAGTTAGGTAAAGCACGAGCGAAACGATAGAATGAATTAGAAGAAATGTCAAATAAATTTTTTTTAGAAAAATAATTCTTTCGGCGAAAAATAAAGTAAATTTTTTAATGAGATACAGTATTGTTAATAAAAAAGAGGGTAGAATTTACCCAATATTTAAAGGAGAGTGGAAAATATTTTAGTTTTAATATAAAATGATTATTTCTTGTATGTATATTTTATATCCTCGAGAAAAATATTTTTTTCTAATATTAAGCAACTTCGTTGGTTTCATATTTCTAAAAAAATAATTTCTACATAATATAAAATAGGTATTCCTTGTACACTCGGAAAATATTTGTTTAAAATGTGAAATAAGTATTTATTTCATACTTGGAAAAAATATTCTTTTGCTAAATATTGTATGTATATTTAAATATTAGAAAAAGATTGGATCTCTTTTTAGTAGCTGTTACGCCGGGCGACTCTCTGCCTGGCCCAGGTCACACACCGCGGGCCAGACGGACACCAGATGTCCGCTCTTCCGTACGGCGTACCCTCAATAGCCTTAAGCATCCGTCATAAACCCGAGTCACTTGCCTGCAAAGGTCCTTTAAACAAAACAAACATCTGGTTCCGAGGAATTTCTAAACACTATTGTCTACCACGGCTGGACAAGGGAAGGTTGGTTTTTCTCACGCACGCTGCAACTTTCCTCCCACTAACCACTTTCTCTCGAGGGCAGTTAAGACCCTTCGTTTAACCAATTAAAAACGAAGCCTATTCCCTCACTCTCCTAAATAACATCGGCACCAACAAATCCGATGGTCCCGTGCGCTAGACACACCCATCCTTAGCTTTCCTCGGACACAGCATCGTCACTCAACTTCACTTCTTCTACATCGGTGGAAAAGTCAACTACTAAGTATACGCTAATGCCCAGCGGGGCAGTCTAAGCATAACGCGAGAGCCGGTCTCGGTATTGTCGAGCATACATTTCCTCTCCTAAATCTCATAGTGCTACGTCCACTAATACACTAAATCTAATTATAAGAGCCCTGCTCTAACGCATATATCTATCTTAGCTTCGTGCGACAAGTTGTTAATTGCTTATTTCTCTACGTCAGTGTAATCTAAGTGCTGGAAATATATAATTTATAATTCTGTGAATCCCAGGGTTATACAACCTCAATCACCCCTATTATCTCAACGGAAATCAGGGGATCGATCAATTCGTGGTGTCGATTGTTATAATCGTAACGGGGATTTACGACCCCCGTTGACGTCTCTCCTTGCGATTACGTCTCCCCGCGATTGGTCGAATAAACAGTAGCAGTTTAATTTACTGATTCCCCTATGAGGTTACAAGACAAGCAAATCTACAAATTTCTACAATACTTGCCTGTTCTGTTCCGCAACAAATTCTCTCTCTTTCTCTCGTTCTCTCTCATCCTTATACATACATACCATAAATTCCTTTACAATATTATATCTATTGATAATATGTGACATTTTTGTTATATGGTTGTTGGATTGGTGGGAAATAAATCGCTGTTTAGAACGTGCGGTTATAATGTCAATTGTCTATCATTTCTAATTATCTTTATTAGTTAGTTGTATATACGTGCATATATATCGCTGTAAATGCTATAAAGTTGAAATATGAATTTGTTTATGTATGTATGCGTCATCTGTTGTTATATTTTGGAGAAAATTAAATAATTTCATAAGGTAGAATGCTCCGGTAAATTGATAGATATTTTTAAAAAAAGAAAATGTTAAGGTAGTCTCATAAATAGTTGATAACCGTGATTATTTACTAAAAAATTAATAATAAGTAAGATTGTATATTTTGGTAATGAATTAAAAATGTAAATACCGATGGGCCATTTATTTTCCACCAATCTAATGTAATCGATACCATTATTATTCTACATATCCTTCTAAGAAATGAACTCTTCTTATCAAATAAATGACAATAAGTATATCGACCTGCATATAATAAAATTTTCGTTTAGGATATCGACAATTTCTATGTAGGAGATACGATCTAATAATTGAAACATTAATTATATCGCTAAGGTTACAAAATCGATAATTATGCGTATTTAAAAGCATACCCCCGACAGTGCTATAAATTTGTATTACCATGTACAATAATATAGTAGTAACCATGAATAATAACATTTTTCAGTTGTAAAGCAACATGCAATTGAATATATTATGTGAAATTCAATGCAAAGCACATCTATGCGCGTCTTTTTCCTTACGAAGTGGTCGATAATTCCATTCCAATGGAATTAATTTGTGAAAATGCCTTTTTGAGAAAATTATATAATTATTACTTAATTATGTAATGATATGCATGCACATGAATTTGGAGTACAAAGTCGTACATTTGCTCCAATATGCATATCAAAGTTACAGAAATAATTACCATAATATGAGCATAATTAAACATTAAAATGAAAGGAGAATGTTGACGAGAATTCTGCAATTCTCGAAGCGAAACGTATAAATTCTTCGAAGGAAATGCTTCCCTGTTGGGTGAACACCATCTCTTGAAGTATCTAATGAAGTTGAAAAAGAAACGTTAGTAGAAAAGCTTATATTATATTATATATAGAATCTTTGCATACAAAATATTCTTTTATCGTAATAGATTTTAAGGAGAATCTATATATACATTCCTATTTCTGTTTCAAGAAACATTACTTGTAACCTTAAAGTAACTTTTAGAATTATTTTATTTTCGGCTGTGTAATTGAATCAAATCGGATTTCAAGTTTACATATGTTTACAGTTCGATACATATAGCTAAGTATAATAAACGTTTTTAGAATTTGATGTTATGTTATTCTCGGGGAAAATAGTCTAGAAAATAAAAAATGTTATATTACGATTTTGAATCTGACTATTACTTTATTTACTTATTCATTGTCTTGCGTTAGCGGCAGTAAGACTTCCTTTTTACAGAAAATAATTCCGGTATAATTTGTAATAACGAAACATTAATCATAGTGTAGATTTCAATATTAGAAATAACTTGATTCGTTTACAACTAAATTAAATATGAGAAAAAAATATGTGGCTTAGCGTGCGACAATGTTTTAAAAGAAAAGTCTAATGCTGTTAAAATATTACATGCAGAAATAAAGTAGTAAAATAAAAAAAAAAACTCATAAATGGAATTTCCTTGCTATACTTTAGAAGAGAAATAAACTTCATATTGGTAGGAGAGAATATACTCTATATTAGTATATAAAGTATACTTCTACTTTCTATGTTTCAGAAAGAAGTTAAAAAACATATTGCGCATAATGAATATAAACGTGCGATATATGATACAATAATTCAGTACATAATTCAACTCTTTCAAAGGACATATTTAGGAAATTAATCAAATGTTTTTTGTTGCTGTAATACTCTACGTTATTGGTTTTACGAAATAATGCAAATCACCGATCGCTTCAAACTGGAAATTAGTAATTTATTACAATTTTCTTATTTTCAGTTAAGTAGAATAGTGTATTGACAAATTTTATTTAAAAAGAGGTACGGTTTAATGGATTTCCGCTCAATCAATGCCACGTACGTTTAAAATCAATCTTTATCAACCTGACAAATTAATAGAGACCTGTATTTTGAATAGATACCGAAGTTTATTTGAAAGGCAAGATTATGAAATTGATCTCATAAATTATCTAAATAGATTATTAGGATTTCATATTTTACGTTCAAAAATAACTATACGAGGCAATTGCATAATTTATTGACATATTTAAAAATAACCATGTCAATATGAATAGCATCAATGAACTTTTTGTAGTATATTTTTTATGACTGGAATTTTGAATTAATGACTTTTATTGCTAGAATTTCTATTTGTAGGATTTTCTCAAATAGCATTTGTGTTTGCTGTTCCCTTTTCCTTCTAAAAAAAGAGATTGCGGTATTAAAACTAATAAATTTTACACGATTTGACTTTCGAACGGTTCAAGTACATACCAGTGCAAGTGTTACTTGATCACTTCGGCATATCTTCGACATATGTACCGTGTGGGAGAAGTTGCTTGACCAGGAAGCTATAGAACTAAGCTTCGCTCAGATAACGTAAAAGCTGACCAACAAATGAAAAGTTACGGTACATCGTATATTACAATATTCCCAAGCAGAGAACGCATATGGACCTCCACCTATGTTGAGAAACTGTTATTTATGTGTGCAACGAAAGGGACAGGTTTTCTGAACAGGGTATGATTTCTGATACGCATCTTACCTGTGAAGCTACAGCTTTAGAGATAGTGGCGCGAATTCGCCGCACGCGACTTGCAGAAAGCACAGCATCGCCTACTTCCAACGCAAACACATCGAAGGACAGAATTTTGGCTAAACGCGCGTGACAACGTATAATCAACGGATAATGAAAAATATAGTCGCTAGATGAAAGAGCATCATATGAGCAGGTGTATGGGCAGCTATAAAGGTTGAAACAAAAGTTGGTATGGCATCGAAAGTTGATGGAAGGGAGAAAATGCGAAACGCAGTGGCATACCCCCGTTCCTGCTTTCCAGCGTTATCAGCCGTAGGAGCACTGATCGGCGGTGCAGCCGTAGTGGCGAAGGCTGTAAATGATGCGTAGACGGCACAAAAACAGCTGAAAGAAGCGTAACGTCGTAATCGTGCGATGGAATCTATTACCTTATAAGCGCGAAAGCGGTTTGAAAAGGAAGAAAGAACTAAATGCTAAAATTGAAAAAGAATATCGGGAAATAGGAACGATAAATCGTGACTATACTTCGTATAGTTGGTTCAACTGAAAAAGTGGTGTAAGGAATCGCGGTACATTCGCGGAGTGTTTATGCGCGATGATTTACCGAGGAAATCTCGACCAAGCAAATGCTTGAACATGGTGAATTTCGATAAAGACAACAGTCCGAGCACGCATTGAGTGGCATATGCAAAGCGAGGATCCACGGCTAAATATTCTGACAACATTGCGGAGTCCGAGCACCGGGAAAACTCATCGATTGTTTCGGGAATAACACGAGAATCACGTACAACTGTACACAATGTCAAATTTCAGTGAGAGCTTATGTGGACAATTGTGGGTAAAATTTCTTCATGAATATCTGACATAAATCTAAACTACACTCGTAATGTATCTCATTTTTCGCCAGACATTCATGATAGCACGACGACGAACATGTCATTCACCTTTGCTTTAACGGGCAGGAGTAACGTGCTCTCGGCGAAATATTTTCCACTGATCGATCTGACGGATGGCGAGTACGAGCTTGGTCTTGTATATTTCGAGACGTGTAGCACGATTCCCAACGTCGAGCGTAGCAACGATAAATTTTATTTTCGCGATAAAGACGATGAGATCGCGGTTCAGTTCGTCGGACGGTTCGCACGAATTAGAAGCGGTAAATAAATTTCTGAGGCGAAGGATAACAAACATGTATCCTTGGAAGACCAGATCAATGATCAAGGACGACGACGATGAATATCCTATCGTTTTGCGAACAAATAACAACAGCATGCAAAGCTAAACTCTCAGTTCGTACAGAGTTAACTTCACGAAATCGAACAACGTGGGATCTCGTTAGGATTTTCTGCGGATCCTATCCTATCGCCCAATACGTCGCACGTGTCAGATAAGCCTGCAAATATCATAAATGTAAACGTGATTCAAATAGAATGCAACGTAATCACCGGTTCGTACAGTAACTACAAGTTTGTACTCGGAGGGTGCCTCCAGGACATAGGATATAGGAAACGCTGCAACGAATCATTTACCTAGCGATCGTCGTGCGAGAAATAGATGATTCGATTGTTCGAATCTCCATTCGATTAGAGTCCGATCAGAGTGCGTAAGACTTTCGGGGAGAAGAGATAACGGTGCGAATACACATACGTTGACTTAGAATATGCTTAGCTTGCGATCGATAAGAACGAAATAGTATCCTTATCTGCAGCAGCAGCAGCAACAATAACAACACTGGCAGTAACGCAACGCAAATACCTATCTCATCGACTACCTGTAAACCTTTCGACCCCTTGATTGGAGAAAAGAAAAGGGTAAAGACGACCAAATTGAACGTGCGAAACGTGAGATCCCCACAGTTGCTGGGACTAGCGGTGATCTGGCGGTAGAAAAGAAGAAGAACAAGAAATTGTATAACGAAGATAGAAGTACATGCTATAATCCGCACGCTAACGCCACGTTGAAAAACAGCGATGGAATAAGAACGCCTATACCACAGCCGGACCTCTATGTACTAAAACGTAGATGTTTTCTGTACGTCAAGGGGAAACTGAGTTTATTGGAAGGGGAGTCGAAGGATACCATTGGAGATGCAATTTTGGATACTAATAGAGTCGCGTTTACATTCGACGAAATTCGTTACGAATTGAACGGTGTTGAGATCCCCTCGGAAGTCTCGATATAACGATTGCACTGAAGAATTACTCGAGTCTATCCAGAGAGGGAAGTAGGGCACTAGAGAACGCAGCTTGGAAGTATGTAAATTATACAAAAAGTGTTCACAAAGCAACAACAGATTTCAATTTCTGTGTACCGCTCGACGCGTTGTTGGGCTTCTGCGAAGATTACAAACGTGTCCTGATAAACGCATGCCACAAACTCGTTTTAATTCGCGCACGCGATGATACGAACACGTTGTACTCAGCCGCTGCTTTGAAATCTAAATTGAAATTACATAAAGTTCAATGGAGCGTACCGCGCGTTACGTTGAAGCAAAAGTTGGCGTGTTGCGTATTCTCTACAGCAGCGAATCGATCGGCATGGGTTTTCGATTCTAGAATCTCCACGAATATCCGTTATTGCAAACAACTACGAAACATATTTGGCTGATAAAAGCAGCGGCGCAATTAGAAAAGCCGATATACGTAATATTTGCTATGTAAACGTCCCGAAAGGACGCTACTTTTTTTAACTTTTGTATGTCGACGAACGTTTGACTTTATTTAAATTTTGCAACGTATCCATACGACCATCCGAATCTCGACTCTGATCGACGCAAATATGCCGTACTTTACGATATGTACGCAAAGTTTGACGAATCTTATTACGGGTACGAAAGACTGCTGCTCGATATCACGGACTTTCTACTTCGTCGTCCGTTCTCGGCAAACCGAATCTCTAAAGACTGTAAAGCAGCGGTTGACGCGACAATCGATTCTAAATGTTGAGATAACATGTCTCCAAACATCACCGCGTACTGTTTAAGATAGTCCACGATCGCAACGTCGAGTACAGTCCTTCGACGAACGTCCCTGAAGAAACCTTTTTGAGAGAAAAAGGAAACAATGAAGATGGCTATCGTCAGCATCCAAGGATTTGAGCGGAAGGAAGAATTCATGATAAAAGTCATACTTGGCGATAACGAACGATTAGTACGCTATATCTTCGAACCGCCGTTTCCATGGTTGAACTTGGACGACAAGGACAGACGTCTATAGCTCAGCTGGTATAACAGCTGGGACATCAGCAACGTTCCACATAAGAAAACCAAAACGTTATTTGTAAAACGTATAGCGCGCAAAAGACGTTCATCCGAAACTCTATACAGCACTTGCAACATTGTTAGAAACAAAATGCATAACGAGCAAAGACGTTTCTCTGAAAAGTTACGCGGCAGACGCTACATTCTTCAATGTTCAGACTATTTCGCTGTTCGGACTGTGGTGAGGGGCGGGGAACCCCCCCCCCCCAGTTCTATAGTGTTTATTCCATAAAACAAAGTTCTTTATCATCATACGCCCTCTCTCCCCTTCACCATTATATTATAGATATGTGTAAGGATCGAGACGCGTTATGTTACGTTAACTATTACTATTAAACCTCGTATTCCTGCAAAAAGGAAATTCCAGGAAAAACCCACTACGTTGGAGTCGAAACGATCGTTGAATCCTCATACGATACCTACTCTTGTAATTGTAATATTAACTTTTTAACATAGTACACAATTTTGCTGGATATTCATTTACTCGAAAACTCAGTATCATCGGTTGCATGCAAAATTGAGTCGGTTACAGATGCAAAGTAGAATAAATAAAAACATGCTGAGATAATCGATTCATTTTGATGTATTATACGTATTTCATGAAAACACGGAATTCTTGCCCAGTTACCATATATTGAATTTTCTCGTTGCTGACAGAAGCATGTGGACGAGCATAATGGAGTTCTTCGTAAATCAACTGGCTTTGGTGATCGATTACTACTGGCGACAGCTGACCTAATTAATAACGTTTCTGCGTTATCGTAACGAGTGGAGCAGAGAAGCGGTTTTATAATATGTTATGTTGGGACGGTTTAAAAGCAACTCCTCTCGTATTTACGCTGTACAATTTACATTTTTCTATTTCGACGGAATTAAATAATATGTAATAATAATAATAATCGAACTAAAATTTCGTTTATATAAATGGAGTTTGTATAAACGGAACTCCACCGTAGCTACGTGTAACTAATTGTAGGTATAAATGAATCGATTAGACTAGGAAATGTAGAGCAACAAACTATTGCAACGTATGTTATAATCAATTCGAAAATAAGAGTAGAAATAAGCGGTCAAAGACCGGATGATTCCAATATTTGACTAGTAATACAAACACACATCGCTTCGCACACTTTTTATTATGCAGCTACACATTTTTGTACTGTTCATTGTGAAAATATTTATTATTCTACGAAAAATAGAAACGCACAGCGTTTTATGAAAAAAGTGAGAAGGTAGCTATATGCAGATTACCCGAAAATCTTTAAAAGTCCTAATAAGGAAACAAATTTGGCAATTATTTACAAAGCGGACGTCTCGCCGATTTGAATGAGCTTGAAATATGTTATCAAGGTTAACATTTTTAACAACTTTTCCTTACGCATGTTACTTTAGTTTCCAAGATATTCGCAAAAGATTCCATTTCTCATAATTTTCTTTTTCAATATCGTGGTTGAAGTATCTTCAATTTCGAATAACAATAATATAATATAAAGCTTAATACGAATTGTATCTGTCTTATTATCCCATACCTTAGCTTATTGCACAGTTGGCGTTATAGTTATGTAAACCAAACTTAACCCACTGATTTTTCATGCGAGTTGAAAATGATTATCGAAATTTAGTTTGGTTGGATTATAGAAAAGTATGGACGCTATGAGGAAGCTAAGATCGAACGACAGTAATATATGTATAAGGAAAAGTTGTTCAGAATGTCGATCTTCGCAACATATTTCAAGGTTATTCGAATCAGTGAGGTTATCGGCTTTGCAAGTAATTGCCAAAAATTTATCACTACATTATGGACCGCATTGTAGCATGCAAATTATCTTCTTGTATCTTTAAATGATTTCTGATTTAACATAACTACAGTGCAAATTTTAATTAATCGTTAAATTTTAGGTGGCAAATGTGAAAATAGAGGTAGAAACTCTACTATTATGTAATAAAATTTTGTTATTATAGAGATAAGAATTATTATTGCAAGATTTAAGACAACAGATCTGTTTCTATTCTTCGGAATATGTTCATTGTATTGGTGAAATAAAAGTAACGATTATACGGATAATACGTAGCGGTAATATTTATCGTTAATTGAATGAAACGTTTGCTGCGCTACGTTGTTCGTTTATCTGCAAAATCAACTCATAGAAGTAAATATTATCAAAACTTGCCATTCGCGCGACGTGTTCCGCTGTCGCCGAATCAATGGTTTCATGTTCGTCCTGGTCGCACCGTGTCAATCTGTGCACAGTTTCGATCAAATCGTCCACTGAGATTTGATTGTCGCCGTCGAAGTCTGGAAATGAAGGTATTAACGGTGCCGTTGTTCGTATAGAGTTGTCTGACTCTATTCTACGTATCGTTCGAACAGTTCAGTAACCTAATATACATTTCTCTATACAAGACGCGGAAACGGAATGAAACGGAAATACGTTGAATTTACCTAAATTGAGTCGTCATTGCGTTATCCAATGTAGATTAACGCAACAACACCCTCTTTAGTTCTGTTTTATTCGGATGCGTGGTTCGTTTCAGGCTTTCGATCCTCGTGATGAGTAGAATATGATGCAATAGAAAATAAATTTATATTGATCTTGACCTTGCACATATTTCAATTAATTTTAATTAAGTTAGCGATTCTACATCAATTTATAAATATTTTGTTGCTATTCGTATATATCTAATTTGAACGATTATAAAATTCTTTTGGTTTCTTTACATTTAGTAACTTAATAAATATGCAATTAACCGTTTATTCATTTTCAATCAGATTTTCATCACACAATTATTAAGTATTTGAATAATTATTTGTATCAATATTCGAAACACTTAGAACCTTAGAAATCTTAAAACATTAAAATTTTAAACATGTTTTAATTTACTTATCCACTGACATTTTTATTACGTATTTGCTCCTGCATGTTTCTCAACTCTAAACTTAATAAATGCCCACTCGTTTTTCTTATTGCTTCTTTATTCGTCTTTCTACCTTCTTTTCCAATTCGGCTGACTTTGTTCTTCCTCTTGTCCGCCTGTATTCTCACTCCTTTTACGTAGCTACGTATGCAGCTATTCTCGACTCTCGCTCAGCCCTATTATTTCTCTGCTTTCACGAGCATTGACGCGATATCGTGTGCACCGTGAAATTAAACGATCCCGATTAACGAAATCGAGCGAACTCCTGATGCGCCTGTAATATCGGATAGGCATTTGCGATCGAAGAGGATTATAAGTCGTTTCTGTCTTCCCCTTGTTTAACTTCGTGTTTTAATACGTTCTGTTTCAAATCAATTTTGTCCTCAGACAAGTCCAAAGAAAGGAAGTTAGATATTTCATAATTTAATCCATAGCAATCGACACCTTTACCTTTCTATATGAATTCTACTGTTTACGATTCGATCAAAAATAGTTACCTACTTAGGGATGCACTTAGATTCTCGACTAACGTGAAAACAACGCATACGCAAAGAGATTGATCAAATCACAGAAAATAATAAAATATATATAAGTGAAAAAATAAAATAAAGAAAATAATTTCTATTCAAAAGTGTACTAAAAAGAGGAAAATAAGTTTCTTAACCTGGCGTCATTAAGTAATTCGATGTAATAATGATACACGAGGTAACCTGTATATGTTGAGCACATGCGGGAATCGTACACACGATAGAATATCACTCGATTCTTGAATACATATTATTAAAAATAAAAACCTGGTGGACTGGTTGTATTAACCTTGCAATGTATCCTCCAACACTTCTTCTGTCTTCTTGGATGAAGCTAATGACGGCAACAAAGGCGATTTTCTAATGATTACGAGGTGAAAATGGAAGGATATTTGATTCGAATCACGAGCCCGAGATTTATTTAATCAAATAGAGAGTCTTTGTAAGTGTTGAAATACTGGAAACTTTGGAACTAAACTAATACAAGTCCGCCAGTTTTTTATTTTTGGCAATATTTGTTCAATGATGTGATTATTAGTGCATTCAATTATTTTCTTCTCTTTTTATACTGTATTATTATTGACATGTTCCATTGTATGGTTATGCTGTACTTGATTGAAATCTCGCTTGCAAGATTACACCCAGGCAGACAAACAAACAGGAAAGTAAGCTAAATAAGAACCATTAAAATATTAACTCATTAGCACACTGGCAAAATTAAGTGTACATAATAAACTTGTCGTCTACAAAACAATCGTTAAACTCATTTGAGCGTAAGATATTGTGCTGTGGGGGAGGGGGGGTGACTGCTAAAAGGCAGATCGCTAAATTAGAAGCTTTACTACGATCTATTGTGCTCAGGACCACAGTAAACGCACCGTGGTATGTGCGAAATGACGAACTCCGTGAAGATCTGAGAATCAGTTTAGTCGTGGAGGAAATTATACACTCGAGTGGCAAATACAAAACCAGATTAGACAATCATCCTAACGATCTAACTACCAAACTCTACACAGTGAATCTACCTAGAAGACTACACAGAAGACATACTAATCATCCTCTGTCGCAGTAATAAAACGATACTTTTGCTCACAAATTGACTACGCTTAAAATTGTTGTACATACGGATGCCCTGTCAAACAAGGAAACATCTACGTGCTACATTTACAAAAACTAAAAAAGTTAAAATTAAAAAATTAAAAAGTTAAAAAAATTTACCAAATGTCCCTATATGTCAATATGCTTTCAGTTCGTCTTAACAAGCGATAATAAGTAATAACTTTCTAAATGTAACAAAGAATTGTTTAAAATTCATGCGATTTATTACCAATTAATATTTAATTTCCCTGGCAAAGTGGGGTTGCGAATAGGAAAAGTTTAAAAAGCGCTGGTACAAAGAAATACAAAATACTATCAAACGTATATTAAGTTGTTAAATTAACGTTTTATCTTAAAAAGAATTTGAATTTTAAGTTATAAATAGTGTCTTACCAAAAATGTAAAATGCCCAAGCAGCACGAATTTTCGAAGGACAATGTTTAGAGAAGGCAGAACATAAATCCAATATGTCTTCCAAACTTAAATGATTGTCTTTTTGTGAAGAAAATACTCGATATATCGAATCACGAAATGGGCTGCACTAAAATAAATTGGTATTACAATATTGAAAATTAAACAGTATCGAACGATATAATTTATCTGCACTACATTATTAACTATGTATTACTATTTATTATTATTAACTATGCAGAAAGAGGAATATCAATTTTACTATCTAACAGGCGGCATTCGCTTGCAAGTTCTAAGAATGTCACTCATATGTCATGAAATAAATGATGTAAAACTTCAACTCACTTCGACATAATTAGGAAATTTGCTATGTGTAACATATTTCGTTCCTAATTAATAAATTTCGAAAATTTGTGTTCTATGCACAAACTACCAATGAAACGTTATGTAAAATTGCATACAATTATCGCGGATTAATGTTCTATCAATCCTAGTTGGCTAATTTCAGTGCGACAAAATGAAATATTGTATTTCATCAACGAACAAGATGTGTATATTATATACACGTATACGTCGTTCTTATCAAAATGATAGGTGAAAGATGATTCATTATTATAAAAGTGTTCATAAACTGTCATTACTTCAGTCAGATCTTAAATACTAAATGTTAACACTAATATATCATAAATACAAATATTTACAGTTTTCTATTTACTACTATAGTTAGCCGAAATATGAAGTAATAGTTGACTTACTCGAATTTGTGGCAATATGGTTTCGACTTCGTCAATAGTGAAACGATGCTGAATATTTTCACAAAGTTTTCCTGGATTTACATTGTCAAGTATTTTAACAATACTGAAAATATGAATTTAGAATTTTAGTCACGAACTACAATAAAATGACTTTGTAGAATAATGAAATTTTGTTCTCCTTTGTTGATATCTTGTATTTACAATTAAATTTACAAATTATGTGTTTCCTTAGTTATAATCATGACAATGAAAGCTTAGATTTTGTTTAGGGCATTAATGTAACTTTAATACATAGTACTTGGCATGTATGTAACATTATTATATATTGAAATGATATTATCGAGAAAGAGTATTGAAAAAATTATGAATCTTCACTTTCGCATTTGGTTCCATTCTGTTACTAATTTTAAATGAAATTCCTTTGTGATAATGTTATGCTTTTAACTTTTCAATGCACTATGCAATAACAAAACTTATGCACTTTATACATAATTCGAACATTTTTTTTTTTTTTTTTTTGTTACTCACTACTGTATTTCGTTCTTTTTTAAGTATGTTAATTCCACATAAGTGACAAGTGTTTCTTCAGGAAGAATATAGTTGGTTGACAGATAATTCCCCATAGCAATACACGGATGTGGAAGAATTCAAACAAACTGACGCCCTGTTAATCAAACAATGTGCTGTTTGGTTATCAATGCGTCGATAACGTGTTATCTCTTTCCGAGGGTTTCTTTAGATACGTCACAGACGATGTTAACAATCAAACTTCAAATACCGATAATACGATCCATTAACATGAAAGCAATTTTCAAAGTTCCAGACAATACATTGTTGAACAGAATTTTCTATTTGTAAGAGTGATCGTAAATTAATGATTGGACGAATGAATCTAGTGGATTTGGCGAATCTGAAGCGAGTGGACTTAGCCGTTCGTGAATGTGTTTGCGAGGGAAAAAATACCTGAAGGGAGTAAAATTTCACCGAAATCGGTCGATACGGAAACAAGTGACAGGCATGGAAAGACATAACGATCTCGATATTAGGCCGAGAGTCGCAAAAAAATGCGATTTTCGTCATTTTTAACCCCGTTTTCAGCATGTGCGTACTGACATAAATGTGCAAAACCTAATTCATTAAGTTCGAATAACAAGATTGTAAAAAGTGATCTTTGCTATCATCTTCGCAATTCCGACCAATTGCAATTTTCTCGAAATTTACTTCGCGCATCATCTATTTAGTGAACTAATCTTTTTAACTTCTCAAAAGAGCTGAAATCATTTGGTACGGGTTTAGAAACAAGTTATTCTGTTTCAAAGAATGTGCCAATATTAATGTAAATACTTTATCCTTACACTAATAATATCTTTCTAATTGTTGATAATATCAATTTTATGTTAATCATAAACTGAATGTTTCAGAACAACGAATGAAATAATTATATCGGACAATGTAAAAAAGTTGGTTAATATATGTATAGCTTGCCTTATGTAAGACGTTGAGGCCCGAAGATCTTCGCATTTTATTATTCTCCTTTCGAATAATTCTGTACGTTTGAAATGTTTCATTGTATCATAAATTTGAAGATATAAAAAAAACATATAATATTTAGTCCTTTATGTTGTTAATCTTCAAGCTTCGACATTGAAATTTGATTTGAAGCAAAACATTGAATGTGATGTTTAGTACGCGTCTAGTGAAAGAATTGAAAATAGATAATAATAAGATCGGAGTTAAATTCAAGTGGCGTGGTCAATATTTTCTCAATCGATGTTTTAATCGATGTTTAGCCTGTATAAATACCGTTGCGTGCTTTTCTATATCGCGACAAGCCATTAGCCTGTCTTAAAAGAAATGCATATTCATGAAATAATAAATAAGTGTAACAGATTTATATTCAACGAGCGTACGCACCGGGTACATAGAGCTTCAAGGATTCGCTTAGAATTAAGCAGCGTATACTGCAGCACGTAAATGATTAAACCGATTACACCTGGAATGCAGAGAATTTCGATAGATGGGGAAGAGGTTTAATTAGACCGTCAATGAGTGAGCTTACTGATTGGAAAACGGTCGTATCGCGCGATTTGTACGTTCGTCGAGAATGATGTACTTCAGCTCGAGGATTGGCTGCTATCGATTCGGTTAAACTTGTAAGGTACATTCAAATTGCAATAAATTCGTTTCGTGATTATCGATTTAATGGTATCACTGTATGAAACTTATGTTCGTTGATATCTTTGCGAATAACTTTAAGCTGTATTTGAAAATAATTCGAAAACGAAGAATAATCGATCGACCGACAGGATGCAAAGTCCGAAAGAATCGGGAACAAGGAAAACCGTACAAAAATCGTCATCGCGCTCTTTCTCCCACAAATCAAAGATACTATCGACCGCATTATCAAAATCTTAAAAAGGAGCGATATTAGAATATAGTTTTTAAACTAGACAGTGAAATCGTCCAAATCCTTATCTTCTCCAAGGTTCTATTGTCGCCTTTATCAACTCCAGGAGTATATAAGGTACCGTGTATTTGTGGCAAAGTCTACATCGGAGAAACCGGGAGGAGCGTAAACACACGTCTTAAAGAACATGAGAGGCGAACCAGATTGAAATACGGTACAGCCAGTCATAGCCGAACATCATTAAACTACTGGACACCGCATCAATTTCGACCAAACCACAATGCTGGCTAAATATTACACTATATACCAATAGTCAGTTCCAATACGTTTTTAGACCTTGGAGAATCTAGCTGCAATCCTGGCGAGACTTTGCTCCCGTAAGAAATTTCTTTTAGACACGACTTTTACCCGAACCCCACAGATCTGTTGTTTGATATTGTTAAGAAAATGTTTTCAACTCTTTCGCTACCACGTGTCACACGTATGTGACGCATTAGTTACTTTCCATAGTCCAGTGTCACATGTGTGACACATCTTATTTATTTTCATTGAAGATGATATATCGATATTCTTCTGTATATTATAGACAACGACAAATTATTACTGGTCCGGCATTGTCGGACATTGTGTCATAGCAGTGTCATATGACGTACACATATACGACGAATTCTCAAAGCCGTTCGGAATGTTTACTTGATATTTTTTATTGTTATATATGTAAAAATACACGTCATATTATGTAAAATAATATCGAGTTGAAAATACGTAACTTGAGTTGAAAACAGTGATTTTTTTCTGAAACTGCGGTAGCAAAGGGGTTAAAGATAGGAAGGATGGGAACATTGTTGTATAAGTACTAAAGTTTGATTAGATTTTCTTATTCCCTTTTTATTACAGTTCTCCACATCGTTTCCATATATCTTTTCTGTCTTATCTACATCACACAATTGTATCCTTAAAAGCTATTCTTGCCAACATGAAAATTTACTTGAAATGACAATTTATACTTTCTTATCATAAATTTTCTACAAATTCTTTACGAGCCTCCTTTCAAAAATTGTGAATCTCTAAAAGAAGGTAATAACATGTCGGAAGGATATAGTCGCTAAAGAGTACAGTTAAAGGGTGCTAATATTGTCGAAGTACGCTATGGTTTAATTTTTTGTGCATTCTATTAATGTCATCATATAATAAATCTCAAATAAATGAGGACAATATTGTTACTTTACTGTTCATGTTGGCTGTCATCCAGCTGTTTCGTGCTTCATGTAATTTTCAGACAGTTTATGCACGTATATTTCATTGCGTCATACGAGTCACGTTTTATTGTTAATTGTCCTGGCGTTATCTTTTCACTGAAATCCTACAAATTTCGAATTTAATTAAGTAATTATATTTTACAGAAAATATCCCATTTCGTTTCATCGCTTGATTTTCCGCTTTATCATTATTCGATATATCATATCGATATATCGTAGCTTTATTTCTGAAAACGTTACGCATACTATTTCAGTATCTATAGGAAATTGCATACAGCCTATACAGGAGCACGCGTACCTTGTTTATCAACTTGTAAAATAGAAAAGAGTTGCATATTTTCGAAAGAGCAGTTAGTGATAATGGTATTGTTTATTTTAAATCGTTGTCAAACTTTGATAACGTCGATAAGACTGGTAATGAATCATCGAGGATAATGACTTTGTTTGAATAAGAATGATGAAATTGCTGTCGCCTAAGCTTTACGTGACAGTTAAGCTTAATTATAAGCTTAAAACGAAAAGTATTGAAAAGGCTGAAATTAAACTTGTAAATTTAACTAATTATATTCATTTAGTTGTAAGACTTGTTTTGCCTCTTTATGGTTGTCTCATTGTATACTTATAATTCTCGTCAATTATATTTGTATTTCTGCTATAAATATATTACATCCTTTGTATGACGCTGTTCACTAAACGCAATATTTACCAATCGTAATTGCCCGGTCATTTAACGGCTTGAGGTTGCCGCTTATTTAACAGCAGAGCATAAGTTCAACCAAGCTCAGTTATCCACAATGCTATTTGTCGCATACCTAACATATCGACGTTCATAATATCACATCGACACAACATTAGCAATATATCGGCACACTCTACGAAGAGAATAGGAGAGCAGAATCAGAATTTGGTATCGAAGAAACGAGTGTACGTTTGTTTATATTTACGAAAATCAAGATGATGATAAAACCAAATTATTTGGTGAAATAAAAGAGATATTGAATATACATAAAAATCTGCAATGGAGAGCGATTGAATATGAATTTCACACGTCATACATACAGTCAATCATATCACGATGAACAAAAGTTTTATCGATATCATTATATAAAAATAAATATTGACGGATAAACTCCATTAATTTTTTCATTATTTATCATGCGGGAGACAAACAGTTATCGATTATCTGCGAATAACCATCTCTTTGCCGTCGTACGAGTATCGTACAACCGACATGTGATCGTCACCTGATTGGCAAAATATTCATGACGAAAATGTCGCTTCTGTCGAGGGGACGCAGTATAAGACAAGGCGGGAATTGTGTCACAGTTTCAAACATAAGATTCGGGCCATCGAAATATGTCAGTGACACGAAAGAGAATTTTTTAAACGGCTGATGTCGAATTATATGTTAAATTGCAGTTCTTGCACAAAAGAATCAAGAGAATCGAAGAAAATCATAGTTTTCGAAAGGGCACGTGTAAAATTTCAGTGCACAAGGCAAACAAGTGTACAAAGTTCATTGAGATTGTGAGTTTCTTCGCAAGAAACGCGAAATACAAAAGTTTCTTAATCAATTCGGATATTGTTTCCAATACATGTATACGTACATGCAATTATTTCCTCTCCTTTTTCGTTGTGATCTGTACTTTTACAACTCTGTATTTCATGATTCCTCAGAGCAATGAAAAATATAGATACTTATATTTACGAATTAATAAAATCTATTATTTATTTCAACTAAATTTAGAATGGCTTCTTTCGATATACAAAAGTAGGATGTAGATAGTATGATAGTATAATAGTATCGATATTTACTACGTAAAATCACAGGTGATGGCCAAAATACACAGCTATTCCTTGCGATGACTATCTATACATATTACTGTTCCAAATAATTATTAGGCAGTGATTGTGACAAAATGCTGGCGCTGATAACTAAAGGGGGTAAAAGGGTGAACCCGAAAACCGGCCAATAATTATTACACGACTCTACGAAGCGGTTATTGTCCTAAATTGGGGGTCGCTTTGCGGATAATGGCTGTGCTCGAGAGGTCATGTGAGCCTGACATTCCAGCATGTCAACAGCAACTATGCATCATCGGATGTCTGGCGCACGTAAACGCCTGTTCCCTTCCTACCTTGTTTCTCTCTCCTTCCTTTTCTCCAGTTTCTCTCTCGCCAACGGTTATGCTTTATCTTCCACCATCTATCTATTTCCCTCACTAGCTTTGCATCCCAT
This sequence comes from Bombus bifarius, assembly GCF_011952205.1. NCBI lineage: Eukaryota > Metazoa > Arthropoda > Insecta > Hymenoptera > Apidae > Bombus > Bombus bifarius. The sequence goes on from NW_022884976.1 coordinate 64,479, forward strand.
TTTATTTCATCTTCGATCTTCTAGCCCCATTGCGGAAATCCTAAACCGAATCTCTTCATTTCCCAGCATTATCTTTCTTGTTTTCTCTCGTTCCTAACAACTAATTCCTTCTCCGTTACTCGTCCTTCTTTGTCTCTCACTGCTTTACCTCTCTATTTTCCTTTTCTTCTTTTGGTCCTTTTTTCCACGTTATCTGTGCAATTCTATTTTTTTTCTTTTTTTGATATAAATAGTAAATCTTACCTGATCCTGATAATGTCCTGTGGTGACATTTTATAATACTTCGTATTCATCTCCGCTATTTTCTGATCCATACACGATTTGACACCTCTTCAATACCAAAGAAAAAGTTTTAAGTGGATAATAAATTCACGAAGAAAGAGGTTTGTTTTAAGTTGCACAATTAGTTTTAAATTACCTAATAATAAATAAATAATACTGGACAATAATAAATTGTATATCGTAGATATGTATACTCTTTCTAGTTACGGATCGCAGATGTATGATTATTAGCTTTTTGTAGTGCAAATTAATGCAAATACAACGCGGAATTTGCAAATTTGTTGAATTCTTTTCCAACTAATTTTCTATGCAAATATTCTTTATACGTTATAAAGACAAGTATAATATCGTAGCTAAAGGATATTCTATAGTATATTCTCTGCAGTTACTTATGTTGGAAAAATTATGTGACCTGGCAAAAAAATATGAGACCCATAAATGTTTCAAGAATCTGTCTGCCTGCACGTTTATAATTTTATACCTCTAAATCGTTTTCTGCGGAGAAAACAGAAAAGTATTAAAGAACGCGTTAGAATCACATCTGTTGATATTGGCCAATAAATTATAAACAAGGCTACAATATTGTTCTACAATAAATGTAATTAAATTAATTACAATTAAATTTTATCATTTGTTCATTCTATTAAAAAATGTTAAGTATTGCCTTTAACGATTAGTTGTACACTAATGTATACATTTTACTAATTACGCTGTTACAAATCGGCTAAAGTGTTCCGATATTTATGTGTGTATGCGTGACTTTCTGAAGTGCAATCTTATAAGAAAACGTTTTGGCACTTATCCTTTCTATTTTAATGATAGCTGATATCAATAATCACAAATAATATCAAAAATGCAACTGTATGTAACATAATTATGAATATAAACTTCAGGTCATAAAACTTTAATTTTAAAAAATTATAGCGAAATTCAATAGAAGAGTTTAATATCAGATTGTTTAATATTGTACCTATATTATTGCTGTATATAAATGTTATGAATGTTATTAACCAGAAAATTCACTATCATTTCTATGAATATACCATCACTTAATCCAAGAAATTTTAGGATACCGTGCACAGTGTACAGTTTAGTCACGTGTTGACACGGAAGGAAATCACGTCATGAATGAAAATGCATTAGTATTCAGCGACAACGTAATATCTGTCTAAAGTAAATATCTATACAGACAAGTCTCACAAACCTGTATTTTAAATAAATCGAGTAAACAACAACTAGTCTGAACCGCAATGACATCTGACAGAATTTGGTAATCCTTTTCAACACAATGTTTACGAAATTGGTTATTCTATTAAATTTAATATGTAACAGATAATGTAAGAGCGAATGAAGATAGAGAATTGATTAAACTTTGATTTTGTTTGGAAATGATATAAAATTTATTTTAGTACTAGAATTTTACTGATTATTCGCGTGGCTTATGGGGTTCCAAGGTTTCCGATTACCTTTCTTACAAACGACGCCAAACGATAACTTGTAGCAACCTATGCTCACTTAAACTAACTTAAACTTAAATTTATTTTAGAAACGTGTTACGTTTCTTTACCCTCGTAAAATGTATTCAAACGATCGTACGACGGCAAATTTCATACATGCTTCTAGATTTTTGGTTACCGATTTCTTTATTCTTTCATCTTGTGTTAGCAAAATATATAGTACTCCATCGCAATCTCAACTGCTATTTTTAACATATTCACCAATGTGAAATATTAACGATTACTTGCAAATAGATACTATTGTAGATAGATAGACGATATTCACCGTTCCTTTTCAACCAGGTGATCATTTATATGGTCACTTTCGCCTTCAAAACACATGTATCATACAAAATCTCCTTTAATTTTCAACGGATGGTACGTTCATAGATATAATCACGTGCAAATTCGATCAAAAACCAAATATCGATAACGTCATAGCATTTTAACATATGCAGAAAACTACTTTCTTAATTGTTATACAGGGTGGTTGGTAACTGGTGGTACAAGCGGAAAGGGGGTGATTCTACGTGAAAAAAGAAGTCGAAAATATAGAATAAAAATTTTTTTTGTAATTTTTTTTTTTTAATTTTTCCATCGGTACAACGATCTACAGTGAGATCCGTTATAACGAGACGCGATAAAGTGCACGCGTACCGAGCGAAGATTCAAAGTCGATTTTCTCGAAAACAAAGCCTCGAACGAAAAATTTTTATTTTATGTTTTCGACTTCTTTTTTCGCGTAGCATCACCCCCTTTCCGCTTGTACCACCAGTTACCAACCACCCTGTATATTTGCACTCGCGGAAAAAATATTATCGTGAATATGTAGTTTACTTCGAATTATTCATCCTTTTCCTTCTTCACTTTTTCCTGATACTTGTCGTTTGGGAGAAGAACGCTGGAAACTGATAGCGTGATCACCCCGGATGTATTTCATTTACTTTCACTACTTACGTTCCTGTGAAATGTCAAAATTTAGTATTGAATTCAAACATATAATATGCATGCATGCATGCTCTATGTATCTTTGAAACAGATATGTACGTGCATAAGCAATTTAGAACAAAGTAGATAGACATTTTTTGTTTGAAGCCAAATCGTAAGAGGAGTAACGAAAAGGTAATTACCTTTTTATTTCGTATTAATTAAATAACGGAAATAAAATGTATCCTCAAGTAATATTCCCAAATGTTAATATACAGAAATAAACTTTTAAACATTTCCTGCACACTCCTTCTTGACTTTAATTTTACCGGGTTTACAGATTCTTTGGAAATCCTGAAATAAGTAGTCTGCATCTAAATATTATGCAATAGGTATGTAATTGTTTGGGACAGGATACATAAGATATCGTTACAACACATAATATGAACGTGTAAATGTTTGTTTGTAAATTAAATTTTAAAGTTCTGAAAGTTCTGGAATTTTCTGGTTCTGTTATCGATTAAACGCGTATTTGTAGGAGCCTCCGCCTGATATCGTATGTAAAGATTGCGTAAGAAAGATATTTAATTTTTTTAATCTATCTTTAATCTAAGAATAGAACTCTATTGAATGAAACAATGTAAGTAAAACACTTTGTACACATTGCATAACATAAACAAACATGTATAGCTCCATATATTTATATCGGCGGTTTTATAAATTATGCTAAAGACACGAATTAGCATGTCAGCGAACGGTAAATAGTTTCTTTATTTTCTATCGATACAACGTACAACCACTAATTTTACGACCGCTAAATGCGTACAGGATGTGCATCAAAGTTGGAGGGAAACTTTGGGAACGTATAGTAATCATCGAAACAAGCGAGAAAGGTCTTGATAAATATGGATTAAAAAGCATTAGTTTCTGAGTTACGAGGTCAGTTTCTTGTCAGTAAGACACTATCTTTGACTGCATGTGCGCAATATGTCCTCTGTTCATTTAAACACACGCTTTGCCACATTTTCTCATAGAAGCACGCTCACGTTGAAACATTCTCGGCGTTTCTGTTATCTCTTGGCAACAATTTTCGATTCTTTGTACCTTTATACAGTATTATGCACTAGACGTCTCGTAACCCCGAAAGTGGCTTTTTAATGATGTTTGCACGCTTGTTTATGAAGACATTTTTGTTTGATTCGACGATATTTTTATTACATGCTGACAAAGTTCGGTATTGCCGGAGGAATTCCTCAATCTGTCAACTGCGGAGTGTGGCTTAAAAAATCCCTTACGGGGTGCGTAGTTGCAATCAAGCAATGACGAGTATACGCGTCGGACGCAGGGCAATTTATTATAAATTTTACGAAAAAGATAAAGCAAAACGAGGAAGAATTACTTTTTTTCAATAAAAAATTAACAATTCACTGTTGAAAAAGGTATTGCTATTAAAAACTCAAAAATTGCCAAGAAATAACAAAGTAAAATACACGAAACAATTCGTAAAATAGCCGATATACGCGGGAAAGTTCACAAATAGGGAGATGCATGAGGGAAAATAATCAACTCCATTTATAAAAAGCAATAAATTATACGGAGCATAACGGAGTATTTTTTATAAAATACGTAATAGGTTTACTGGAAGTATAAGGGAAATATACCAGTAAATGTAATTTATATTACCTTTTACTAAAATTTTGGGTTTTTATAGTAAATGGTAACTTTTTACTTCGCACGAATGCGAAGTATTCGCATCAAACACGCCGAAATATAGTTTTGGATTGACGTGTATACAGATCGAACGCGGTTAACTGGTTGTGAGGAGAGGTTACTCCTATTGCCAGTGTCACTCTTGACACAATCATAAAGATAAGCTGGCGTATTGGCGTAAAATTCACATATGCAAATAAGATGATATTCTATATATATATATGATATGACCCTAGTTATACTCATATAGTTATATATATATATATATAGGTAGGTTTTGTCTGTACCTATTCCTTTTCGTACTATCATACTAGTTATAGGTATAATCATCTACTTACCAGTACACTACAGATTGGTAGTGTTAGCTTTAAGGAAGCTATTTCTGTGCAGTCGATGAATTCGAATTATAAAACATGTCATTTGCCAGGCTACAATGTCAAATAATCTCTTCATTCGTTCCACTTTGAACTCATTCGTATCCTTGCGGAAGTCGTACTATAGACACACTGGTCGGTATGTGTAACGTTCCAATAGATGTATGCAGCGTGCGCAGCAAGTGCAGGATCGAGCTAGCTGCATATCTCCAGCCTAGGAATTGGAGTGGATGGCGAACGTGGGTACAATAGTTCGCATTGTATTGGATCTCTCCGAGTGATAGGCACTGCCCCTCTGTGTTCCCTGGCGTCTATCTATTTCTGTCTGTCCCGTTCACTCTGTTTCACTCTTCCACGTGGTTCCCTGCCGTCTCCTTCCCACGCCTCGTTGCCTACTGTCGTATCTCATTTTACGAAGGCCTGGAGCGCGCGTTATTATGCGCGTTATGCCAGAGCCTCACTATTCTATCGCCATTGCGGCCAACTGCATCGCATCTGCCCGTTTTGTGCTCTTCCGGTTTCAGCTACGGCATCTGGCCCGCGCACTCTACTACCCACCAACTTTCCAAACCGTACAAACTCGTCGAACGAATCGATCCTTCCTATCCATTTCGATTATTATACGATGAAACTTCATCGTAAAACTTTCTTTGTTTCGTTCGTCGATAACTGCCTGTGAAAGAACTAAACATATTTCTCTGTCTATACATCTCCCGATAGAGAGATTTGCGATCAGTATGAAATCTCCGATTCTCCAACAAATACTATTTTTCCTGCACAAGCGTGTAAACATTTTTGAAACATAAATGTGTCGATATTTCTGAAGCAGTTGATAAATTTGAAGTAACGTTATATTTTTAAAAATATTGAAATTATTATTACTTTGATCGTTTTAGTTTATTTCATCCATGAAATTATTTCGGTTTCGAGATCTGAAGGTGATCTTCGTTTCTTTTTAAATTGAACTATATGTTTCCGTTTAGCCAGATATATAGTCCATTTCGAAGCAACTTTGTTCACATATGTTAAAGTTCATTCGTAGAACGTTCTTGAAATTGTCCCTCATCTCCTGTATTTCGCACGTAATGAGGGGATGACCTTGGGCATCGATACAGTGATTTATTCTATCTCTAAACGCGATAGTGCCAACCTCGCGATAGTTGCTCAAATTATTGCCCTAATGCAAGCTTTCGTATTGCCGCATAAGAAGAGGAAATAGTATTTCCTTGACCAAGATCACCAGACTCGACATCTTTACACTTTTCCTCGTGGGGCTTTATAAAAGAGAAAGTTTATCGGGAAGAGATGTTTATTGTGTATTTTTGATTAACCCATTTCAATTCTCGTTTGTAGGTGAGTATGATTTATGTAGGCAAAGTATGTATGTATCTTAAAAATCTGCAAATTAAGAAAGATAGAAAATATACATAGTTGTAGGATTCGTTAGTAATCCTAGAGGCACATTGACGCATCGTAGTTTAAATTCAGGGTAGCATGCTTCGCATTACAAAACACAGTTGGTGTGTTTCAGTTTCTCGTAGTTTTCAGCCTCGGAAGGTATATAAAGTAGATAGTTGTGCTCCAGTAACGATGCTTCCCAACGTTTAAAGAAATACTGTGTCATAATAGATATTTTGATTAGGAAAGAAAATTAAAATTAAGGTGTGAAACTGAATCCGCTGTATTAAGAACAATTGGACTAATTGTAAGTAGTATTAGCTGGAAACTAGGTGGTATTCTATTTCATCTGTTGCTATTCACCATGTACAACTTAGCAATCTGTGTGCAGCGCGGGAGTGCTTAGTCTAGAAGTTTAATGCATTCCTACGACGTATTATTCTGTAGTGCGTAGTATACGTAACACGCTCTAATTTAATAAAAGATTTTAATAAGAGGCCTACAATGTGTAATCGTTGCGCATGTAAAACTCGCGTCAGCGATATCCGAAACCAGATACTGAATTATACGTAAGAAGAAGGTGTGCTTGAATTCTTTTTTCCAAGTATTGCTACAGTTGATATTATTTTGCTTCGGATTAAATCATTCGTCATCATAAATCATCATAAATTTTTTTCTTAATTCTGAATAACGATAGATAGAAAATACGTACTATTTTATAATATAAGATAGAAACGTGTGATCAGAAACATAAGTTAGATAATTGTGAATAATATGAGTATTAGATATCGTGTAATTATGATTCTTGACTTCTAATTTCAGCTGTGATAATGTCAGGACGGTTCAAGGAAGGATTTGTATCTGCCAGAAAAATCTTCAGACGTATCTCTTGGCATTTATTGTTTCCTTCTCAGGGAGATGTCTGTTGGTCGCGTGCCTTGTTGTTCTAATAATAGCCGTAACGCTATGCACACGAGTCAAAGACCAATTGGTAGAAACCAAACCTATAGGTTCTGCTGGTCTCGAGTAAACGGTTTCGAGAGCGATCGGCACATCTCGGGTTTTGTTTCGACGATTGAACGACTATCGTAGAACCTGGATGAGCTTCATGAGCATACATACACACACATATACGAATATGTAGGTACAAATATACCTATACAGGGTGTCCCATGTAACACTTACCGCGATTTTTCAAACACTTCCGGTGATCTAACGAAAAAGTGCTTGGGAACAAAAGTTGATCGATACTTAGTTATATCGATATAAATTGCAATATAATAGAATAGTTTCCAAAAACTTTGTTTTCCCGTAATTAGTTCATCTTCTTTTTCTTTCAGTAGCATTACATATTTTTGATTTTATAGTGTGGTAGCTCGTCCCGAGAAGAGTTCGATTACTTGGTGGACTGTGGGAAAATTGAAACGTGTAACAATCTTATTTAAAATATATCGAAATAGCTCATACATATACGCGGAAACGAAGAGCAGCCGTTTTCCGAGTCAGTCGAGACCAATAAAATAGACAGAACGAATGACAAAGAGCAAGAGAACAAAGCTATCACCACCGTCACTCGAAGCTGAGTCATCTAAACATTCGAAAACGATGAGTCGTGCAACTAGCGGAAATTGGAATCTTTATATTTTAAAAAAGGATGAATTTTATTACAACACGATACTGTTATTATGACAAATGGAAGAGCTCATTTACCGATGGAAAAATTAGCGATTATGTTGAGTAAATTTCAACTTAAATACTCTTCATCAGTCTTAGGAATAACGAGATGAAATTCCTCGGCTGATCTGCTGTGACCGTTATTATTTAACATAAAGTAGACCGATGGAGTCTGCGGTTGAATCCATCCATTAATCAAAAAGATTTTAGCGCTTCAAAAAGATGTCGCATTTCTCCTTATTAGAAAAAGGTAAACGGGGAGTAATTTAATTTCTTGTCAACCAATCATTCATCGGCTTCCAGCAATGGCTTTAGTTTCGTGCTCATTCGTACTCGTTACTTATTTTACCAATTCGAGTTGAATTCGGGAAAATTCAATTAGAACTTGTCACGAATTCGTTAATATCGATTTCACGGACTTGAAAGGTTCGATATTAACGGGACTTCACCGTACTAACTTTCTGATTTAAACATAAATTTCATTTTCTATTAAAGCATTTACTATTACGTATTTTATACAAACTACGATAGCACGCGTTAAATTAACGTTGCATGGCCGATACTGGCTTGGCTTCTAGTCCTTCTATGTGAAATCATGTCAACAGAAATACCGAATCTTTTATTTGACTTGTACCATGGTGAGAGTTCGACAACAATTTAAGTGACTCGTACGACTTATACGGCGGCTTTAGATGGATTCTTCCGCCTACCTATTAGTTGTAAAGGAAAGTTAATTAGTAACGATGAAAAATATATGGTCCCTTTCTAGAAAGAAAAATCTTCCGAGGTATGAGAACTTTTATCATAGTTCATTGGTTGCACATTAAATGTAATTTTCTCATTAATTACTTTTTTAATCTAGGGGGAGTTAGTACAGAGAAAAGATGGAGAAAAGTTTGTCAATACTTTCTTAATTCTCTCCCGAAGCTTTACTAAAGATGTTTACAATTTACTGTAAATTCATGGCTCTACTATTCGAAAAGATGTTCTTAGGTAATACGATATCTAATATTGAAAAAAAGAAAAAATGTCAGACAAATGTTGTCAGTTAAATAAATGAAACTAATGAAACTTTAATATAAATATATTCTAGCTGCCAGAGAATTCGGAAATGTGTAGCGTTATATTGCTTTATAGGCAGTTTTTTTATGTTTAGAGTATAAAATTTGGCTTCAAATTAGATGTAGCGTTATTAATTTGAATACGTAATTCGACAATAAATTGACGTAAAATTTTTGTTAAAAAACACGTACATCGTGTCAGTGTAATTAAAAAGGACATATTTTTTCGAAACATGTTTTATATGATACCATAAATGTAATTGGAACAGGAGGATCAATTAATTCTTGCCCTATATCTCTTTCATGACTTTTAAAGTATGGTAACTTATCTGATTTTTGTTCTCGTAAAGCTAGTACATGCTTTGAATATATTAAAACAGTTTAATTAAAATTATTAAAACAGTAAGAATTTATAAAAATTAATGACAGAAAATTGTCCTTACTTTATCGTAATAACTTCCTTTGCATGATATTTTTTATGAAGTAATCGAAGAAACTATTATATTTCTAGATACTTTTATATAAAAATAAAGATTTTCATCGACAATGATCATGAATAGTACACATTTTACAAATTTTCTACTCTTCTAAATATACTTTCTGACAAACGTTGCAGGTTTTATTACAATATCTGTTTTCGAACTTACGTATTTTTACGTCCACGATAAATTCGAAATTAAGAATAAAATGCAAGATAAAATTTGAATTTTAAAGAGAGTTATTATACTAGAAAATAATAAAAACTACAAAATGTGTAATTATTGGATATGTTCGTTGTAGAAATTAGTAGAAATTGTATGTTGCATTTGTAGATATTAATATCGATAAGTGTAGTTTTTACTGATGGCCTCGTGCGAACTATCAGTCCACTTGGGAATTAGAAAGCATGACCGACATAACTCCATGATAGTGAAATTCTATCGGTAGAAGGTATCGTGAAAAATGGAATTATCCGGAAACCATGCTAGCTGGCAAATGGAAAGGGAGTTAAGCGGCCTTCGTCCAGCAAATAATTGATGCACGTCAATTAGATTTGTCAGGGTGATCGTTGCAATGAAATTAACAGGAACACCAGCCATAGACACGTACATGTACAATGTACATACTGGTGATAGATATATACATGCAGACTGTTTTACGTACAAGGTGTATTTCGAATCAGTTGATACTGAATTCGATATGTTTGTTAGACAAGCTTCTAATAAGCTTTTAGGATATACAATATACTTATTTCAATGTGGAGTAATACCCCACCCATTTCTCCCATATATTTTCAATATATTGAAAAGGGCCACATAATAAGTAAACTATCGCAAAAAAAGTGTCGCAAATAATTCCAAGTACTTTTAATTCTACCTTAAAACCACCAAAACCTAACGTTAATCTAGCATAAACTGCATGAAATTATTAGAAAGTAATCGAAATAAAACTAGAAATAAATCTAACCCTGAACCAAACATCATGATGAATTCTTTGTTATTTGATTATTTTATTAATAAACCTTAAATTAAATTTCTCTATTTACTTGTTACTACCTACCTTCTACTTAATTTACGTCTATATAGTTATTTTTAGGCTTGGTTTAGATTTAGCATTAATAATATGGAAATTGAATTAAATAGTCCTTATCTATACTTCTATACCAACTTGTAAATCTTACACTAAATTTGAAGTTTTGGCACGGTTAAGTATTAGAGGTAAGTATAAAATTTCATCAAACGAGTCATATGTTTCGATTGTGGAGTTAAAAGAAAAGAACGAGTCGGTTGTCTTGATACTTATGGGAAAAAATTGTAACTATTATACGATAACAGTAAATGTAAAATATATATAATAATATAATGAATAAAATAGAAATATAGATTATACGTTTTTATTTCTTAAAAAACAATTTCACTTTTTCGCTTTATAAACCAACAAGTAATAGCGATCTTTATTTTACGAGTTCGTATTCAGTGCAGAAATTTTACATATTTTTCTGTTTCGGGAATGTTTCGTATTCATTCGTGCTTCCATACTCTTATATACAATTAGTAATTAAAACCTGCACCGTGTTTCGTACTATGTATATATTTAACATTGGAAATTGAAACGGCTAGATATATGTTTGTTTTCCTATTAATAATAGAGTTTCGAAATTTCTTGACACTACATAGTATCCATCTCAATTACAAATAAATAAATCAGGATAGTAGTATTATAAAATCGAATACGTGATAATACAAAAATAAATATGCGTCCATTACAAAGCTATATAGGGTTGATGATAAAATGGAACGAAGACATTGAAATTCATACGTTTAGCGAGAGAACTCGTAAAAATTGTTGAGTTATTTAAATAGGTCAACGAAAATTTATGGAACACCCTGTGTAGACGTACACACATAGCCATGTAGATAGGTGGTCTCACCGTAGAGTCGGTGGCGTGAAATTTAAATTTTTCCAATACCGGATACCACTAATTCCGTTGATCCGGTAAAACTGCTAGAAATTCCTATCGCACTTTCTCGTTAACGAAGATAACGCGATCGTTCTGACTGCTCCGCTAAGAGAACGGCCAATTATCGGTCTACTTATCGATGATAGCCTCCACATCGCGTTAATCCTCTTCTTCTTTTTAGTTCTCAATCCCTTTCATTCATCAAAGAATCGAAAGACTTTGTTCTGTTACTGTTCGTTGAAAGTATAGTGCAAAGAAACCAAAAGTACTCTTGCAAAGTTGAACTCGCGTGAAATATCATTGAAGCAGGTTATTTTTTTACTTCACTTTAAAGCGCAAAGATTCGTTAAATGATGCATGAATGAGCTACAGGAGTCTGAATAATCAAGAGTTACGTTACAAAATATCATCTATATACATTTTTCATATTAGAACAATTTCATCGGTTAAACAGTCTGTGATTTAGCAGTAGGAATTAGTAAAGTAATTTCATTCGTTGCTTAGTGACAAAATGAAAAAGCATGTCATGTTCTATCCTTTTCTGTACAATAATATTAATGTTTCACTTTATTTCGGTTTGTATTTCTGTAATTTGGAAGCGACACTTTAATATCCAAATTAGGATAAGAGTGGCGAATAGCGCGTTACAGATAAGAAATATCTTTCTCCACCTCCGTTCTTGAAACTTCTCCAGAAAACACTGAGGAAACAGAAGAGTCTCTTAGTTTAAATGTCCCTTACCAAAAGCGATGTAGGAGACGCAGCTGCGATTGAGTCGACCATCATGAGGACCGGAGAGCGCCGTTCGCCAGAAATTTTCAAGGAATTCACTTTCTTCTATATGTAAACGCATGTGGTAAAAAATAAACTCCTGATCTAGGCCGTCATAATATTTTCGGACCTTCATGGTGTATAGGCAACCGAGGAATCGCGACCCTCGGACACAACGTCACGAGAAGTGACTATGTAACTTGGTCGCGTTTGTTAAGAAACGGTATAGTGAGATCGGGTTGAAGTTTCCCTCCTAGTCAATAATTAACTTTACGGGATAATCCGCGATCGGCTTCAATTCTGTTCGGCATTGCTTCCACACTGGTCTTAGCCCCGGCCCATTGACAGAGCGTCAAAATCGAGCAACCAAACTATAAGCCAACACATTGATACACTCATTTATTCGCGACAAATACACCTGTAACAACCTTTTCATTACAATATATTGCTATTATTTTTATATTATTTTTATATATTATTTTTATATATTATTATATATTTGAGTTGAATTATTTAAACGCTAACATTCAAGCCTATTATGCTCGTTCCGCGTCTTAGCATCCAAAAGAAATTTTTGCAACCAAGTGGCTGCCCGATTTTGTATCGGGTCCATCCATGGAAACCAAACCCCTCCTGCGGCTCTCTGATTTCGCGTCAGCTTCGTTTCTTTCTGCTTTAAACTCCTGACGGCTTGCCGACTTCGCTTCAGGTCCGTTCATGAAGTTTTAACCTCCTGCGGCTTCCTGACCTAACGCCAGGTTCACCCGCATGAGTATCTATCCTAGAGGTTATCTGACTTCGTATCAGGTTCGTTCTCGTAAACAATAATCCCCGCCCTTCTCTCACGCTGCTCGGACGCTGCTCCCGTCACAAACGTATGCTTGTAACGACACTACTAAAGTGCACACGTATGTCTGATGTATCCGGATTGGTAAGCAAAATATGGTCTACAATTTATTCACGGATTATGTTGGACAGGTACATTTTATATATTCAAATAGGCGATTAAATAAAACACTTAGTTGAATGCGTGTGTGTATACAGAAGTTGCGTATTTAGTACATATATTTCGAGTAATTCGAAAAATTGATTCATAATTTAGTTGCGATATTAATCAATTCTCTTCGTATAATTTTTCCCGATGTTGTTTTGGGTATATACTCGACAAATTTTACACCGCCTCTCAGCCATTTTTGTGGTGACAGATTTTCTGCAAGGTTCATAACAAAAAAAAAAAAAAAAAAAATTAATTTAAATACATAATTAATCGATAAATGAAAGAAACTACAATTAATATATACATAATTAATTTGACAGTTTCAGCAGTTTGTCAGATATTTATAAAACATGTGTACACTGAATTTTTCTCCTTTGTATTTTATCTGTTTTTCATTATTCTATTTAAAGCTCATAGTAGTTATTTCACAAAAAAGAAAAGAACAATCTGCAAAGGTGCGTTCTATTATTTGGGTGATGTCACTGTCACTGTTTACAAATAGCAAGTTAGATAGAAACCGCCCTTAGCAATTATCGTCAGCAAACATAACGTTAATACGATCAAATCGTATTCGAAGCTTAGTGTCTTTTACGTATGTGACTAATTTCAAAATTGATTCCCTCGAAACGGCAGTCTCGGACGAAAAAATTGTATTGCAAAATTTATCTTACTTTTTCGCATAGAATTAGCTTAAGCAAATTGTTATCTATTAACTTATTTTATTGTATTATTTATTAGTTAATTCATTTAATTGTTACATGTATAAGCATGACGATAAAACTTTAATGTAAATATGAAACTTATGAAACTTGAAAATTTCATTATACAAAAATTATTACGCCCAGAATAATTGTTTTCGGTTAATTAGTTGACCGACCTTTGATCGTTATATTTTTTAAGTAATATCATTACGTATGGAGCGTAATACAACGTTTTGAAAATGCTATCGAGATTCTACTGACAAAACTATTTATCTCGTTAAAATTTCTTTTAACGAGAAGCGGTTCTCTTGCATGTTGCATGTAGAACCGTAAAACCGGTAAAATTGACGGTTGTTGTTTACGGGATGTCCTTTGTGCGCTTAATGATAACGACGAATCTGTACATAAACAATAAGAAGAGAAACAATCTTACCATTAGCGAAATCCGCGATTTCTTTCGCCGATATAGTTTTCTCAGGTTGTCTGACTACCAGAGCCATTGGTATCTCTCCGCTGAGTTTGTCCGGTTTACCCACGACTGCTACATCCTTAACGCTTGGATGCGACAATATTACTGCTTCGATCTCAGATGGTGAAACTTGAAAACCTTTATATTTAATAATTTCTTTTATACGTCCTGTAATGTATAGCGATCCTTCTTCATCAAAATATCCTAGATCGCCAGTGTGTAACCAATTCTCCTTATCGATTGTTTCTGCAGTGGTTTTAGGGTTTTTAAAATATCCCAACATTACTTGATCACCTGTGAAACAAACTTCCCCAATTTTTCTTGCGACCAGGGTCTCGCCCGTTTCTACATTTACCACTTTGCACTTAAAGCCAGGCAGTATTGGACCTATGGAGTTATCATTGCTCGTCCTATCGCTCATGTTTGATAGTATTGATAATTCCGTCATACCGTAACCATTTCGAATAGCTTTCAGTTTTGTACGTTGCTTCACTTCGTCTGCTACCTGAAAGAGATACGTATCGAATATATTTTCCTCTATGAAGGGTGCTTTTATTGAAACTTGTTGACACATTTGTCGTTAACTATCACGTTAGATTAAATTAATATATTGTCGTGAGGAATCCAATATCCTTTCAAATTTTATTAGTAACCGATATCTCATCCACCTCACGACCGACTTTTACGATTTTTGAATAAGCTGTAGAAATTAACGTTTCAAGCCGCTTTTTCCTACGCGTGTAACCGCCGCTCGTTCTTAGTTTTCGAGGTGTTAGCAAAGAGCTGTCGACAAAACGTACATATATATTGCGAATTCTGCCTATAATTGTGCGCCGTAACGATGTATGTGTCAAGGTTGATTGCTGAAAGCAACCCTAATTCTTAGATTTTTTTAATATATAATTTATATGCAGATAAGAATTTGATCTGGGTTTGGCGTCGTTTAAACCCGATCGCCGTGCTGTAGATCGACCGGTAATCAAAACTGACGAATATTCTGCTACGGACGCACAACTGACATAGACGGAATTCAATGGGAACAGAGGAAAAACGTTTAATTTCTACAAAGTATGTAAAAATCATTGAAATCGGCGATGGGGTAACACATCGATTGTTTCGCCAATTATAAATAGGAATGTCGATCTGTATCGTTAATGTTTTTGGTTAATTCTGCACATCGAGAGAAGGAAGATGTACAAAGAGGAATTTACTTTTGTACCTTAATATCGAGCGCATAGGCTTCTGCATGTTGCGAATAATCTTCTCAATTTTAATATGTTTGGACGAAAAACTTACATCCGGCGGAAGCGGTGCCGCACCGGAAACGATCTCTCTCACGCTGCTGAAATCGCAATTTGGCACCATTGGATGTTTCGCAAGACCAACTAAAACTGGAGGGACCAATGGTATATGCGTAATTCTGTATTTTTCTACGGAACTGAGTAACGTTTCTAACTCGAAATTTCGCATTATGTACACAGCTGCACCGCAACTTATTGCCGTATTCATCATTCCGAACGCATAACCGTGAAATAATGGCAAGAAAACTAGTATTCGGTCTCCACGTCGAATATCCATTGATCCTGGGGCACTTCGATTAAGAACAAAATGCAATTGAATCGAATATTTATAATTTCAACTAGAATGATAAGAGTTAAGAAGCACAACAATAGAGAAAATATTATATAGTTGATTTGAATAAAGAATGGTTTGTTAATCATATAAAACGAATAATATATATTTAAATTTAGCATAAATAAAAAATAAATCACGAAATATATGTGTGGTCCGAGATCAACCGGATACATTGTGTATATTAATTTAATATCTTTACCTTAGAGTTTGGATGAAAAGTAACAAATTTCGATGAGACAACATTACTCCTTTTGGAAGGCCTGTTGTACCGCTAGAACATAAAATAGCTGCCATTCTTTTCCTGTTATTATCTATCTGCACCGGTGAAGACGCATAGGGATCCGTGATACTTTGATATTTTTCCAAAACCTTGTCTAAGGTTATTATATTTCCATCAAGAGGCTCATCATCCAATTCGATTAATTTCATATTCCAGCTTACAGTAGATGCAATTTTCGCCAAAATGTTTTCAGTGCGTCGCGATACAAACAACACCCGTGGCTGATAAATTTCCAGCATGTGCGTAAATTCTCCTACGTGAAAAATTGCATTAGATATGATTAAATAACGCATATGCTGCATCGCGTAACTTAACCACTCCGAGTAACAAGGTGACAGTTTTACAAAAGATCTAGAAATATTCGAAAAGCCTTACAAAAGCTTTTTCCGATATCCGTCTCCGCAAGGAGAGGCTGAAACAACTTTCTTTGAAATAACATATTTTTCGTAGAATGTTTACTCTCAGAAGATATTCGGAGTAGTTAAATACAATTTAATCGTATACGATTAAAAATTAGTATTGTTTGTATCTCTAAAAGGTGACGGAGTAACGAATATTGAGAATATAAGTGATTATTAATTTCCGCACCTATATACACAATATTTAACAATTTAATATTAACAATTATTGTTTACACTACATTATAAAAATTGGTGTTAGAGTAAGTACTGTTTCTAGACTTTTATTGTTAATTCTGCAAATGTAATGTAAATAAATTTAGTCTTTAATTAAAGTATCTAATTTATGATCTCTGTTTCTAGTAGTTGTAAAATTCTATAATAAAGTCGAGGCTCGATTTCATTAACTTATATATGGCATAATCAGTGGAGTTATCAGAAACATGCAAGTTTCCAAAAAAGAAGAGCAAATTTTTCTTTCTACTTTTTACGTTCTGCCTTCGTTAAACTTCTATAATATTAAACACGCACGTACTTTTAATTAAATTAATTTCTTTGTTATTATAAAATAATTCGTAAAAGCTGCTTGCAGAATATCTTACTTTCTGTATATGCTGGATTCAACGGTGCAAATGTAGCTCCGATAAATAACGTGCTACATATCGATACCACGTAATGTGGATGGTTTTCAGCTGCAACGGAGATTCTGTCTTCCACCTTGATTCCATAATTTCTCAAAGCAACAGATAATATTGTGCTTTTTTCGAGAATATCCTTGCATGTGTAGTGTTTACCAGTTTGAATATCTACCTGATATAGTAACATGCAAGTATTACAATATAAAACATAGTAATCAAAATGAATCATTTGTATTGTCGTTTCTTGCTCTGTTTATATAAAAAAATCTATTTTGTTCAAATTGAGACTGTTGATTACTCTGACAATGTACATGCTAATACAACCATCTGTAATCGCAATATGCGGGTCGCTTATCTAGGACGAAACGTACCAGGTCGTTAATTGTTCGTTGCAACGGTAGTGTCAAGTATTCCATCCGTAAGAAAAGCTTATTTTCTGACGAAAATTACAAGGACTGTAATGTCTAATTCAAAATCAGTACAATCACGAGTCTACCTCAGCTTTTTAATTTTCAATAAAATCTCTAATATGGACGTCAGGAAATGATAAAACGAATGACCTGCGACTGATTTGCTTCACTGCATCTTGTATCAATTTATATTTTGTCTCGTTTATATTCTGCGGCAATCGTTCTTGTTTCTCACAGCTCAGCCATTCTGTAACGATGAACCGTTCTAACATTCGCAGTGTTTCAGTGTAAACTGTTTGATTGTTCCGATTTAAAATGATGGAGCTGTAAAGGAGCATATCCGGCATTGCTTCCTCTTTGGTTTTAATTTCGAAGGAGGTGGCAGTAAAAACTAAACGGTTTATTGAAGCTCATGCTGAGGGTGTTGTATCGAATACCCGGATGGAATATAATTAAACGATATACCCGATAAATTTCAGAGTCAAAATGAAATATACCTTTTAAGCGGCACTACAGGTTATACGCTTGGGCGGTTTATAGTTTATTGTCGTAATACAGCAGGAATGTGGACGATACACGACGATATTAGCCGAAAATTGTGTGTAATTAAAAATCCCTAGGCGGTTAAAGTACATTCAACCACAATAACATTTATAGAAATATAAAAATTGTATTGAAAATACAATTAGATGGCGTATTAATGAGATAATAGTAATAAGGTAGCACATATATCGAGCAGTATGTGTTATGCATTTTATGTTACATGCCCCTGTTTTTACGTTTGTTGTAAAGGAACGAATATTATTATTTTTTATCGTGTGTTCACTGAGTCAAATGCTGCAACGATTGTTCGCAAAAATTTCCAAGTTTTTCTGTATTATTCCGTTTATATTCCTTTAGTTTGATCAACGTGACGTTGTTCGGCCTTCTTGTAATTAAATATGTAGTGTGATACGCTATACCGAAATTATCACATTATTGAACATTTGGCGATAATATTTGTTGATAATATTTGTTGTAGACAAATGAAAATTGTGGCTGGGCAAACGCGGACAAGATGCGAATAAACGGATGCAGTTTAGTGTTTGTAAAAATTCCCTCTTTCTCTCCTAATCGAGATTCTACTGTGTACGTACAATTTAGCGTATTATTGCCGCGATCATATTTTATTTTTTTATTTCAAAGCTTGCGATTCCGAACATTATGTTTTCTCCGTAATCGTTTCAAGTGTGATAGCTAACTGACGTATACAGGTTGTGTAAAAAGGTGTCCGATACTCAAAGGGCTTATAGTGCCAACCGGGAGAAATAAATATCGACATAGTTCTAAAAGTAGCCCTTTCGATGTAAAGTCAATTTTTATTTTTTAGCGTTCGATATCTTGAGTGAGCCTCCTCGCAATGTATCGAATATCGTCGGTAGGATCGAAATAACATAATCACGAATTTCGTAGGTCAAATTCGAAGGGTGCTGTGTATTTGTTATTTCCACTTTAGAATAGTAAAGGGACATTGTTAACCACATAAATAATCTTTGTTGATATTAGTAATAACTTTGCTGAGTGGAGGATAGTTCACCCAGGCTTTAGAGATAAGCTTGTAATAATAAACATACATCGTTATCGTACAAGGATCGTGCATGTCATTTCTCGCATCATTCCCGCCTTCCATTCGCACTCAACAACTGGCGTTAACTGGATTTAATTTACGGATTCCAACTAAACTCTAGGAGAAACGGAAAATACGCACGAAAACGCGACCAACGCTAGAAAGATCAGCACGATCCACGACTAAAATCATCAACGCGCTTCTGATATGCAGGCGCTGGAAAACCGACCTTTGGTCCTTCAACTGCCAAGACTGCTTCGCATTCTGATTTTTCTTCATTCAACTGTGAGCATGCACGATAGTTTGGTTAACCCCAAAAAAATAATTAGAAAAAGTTTCACAGGTATCGGTTGGTCGTCGGAATGAACAAGACGACCTTAACCAAGCTTGCTGGTGCCCGAATAGTAAAAAGAACTAAATTCTCATTTTCAAGTATTACAATCGTTTTTGATGTATCGTGTATGTGTCTCGTACATATTCCCTAACATAATGTACCTCGAGAATTTTCAACAATAATTCGTTAGAATTATGGATGAGCTCTAGTTATTGGTATTAATAGCATAATTAGTATTATAAAGTATTTGTTCCTTTTAATATATTCTATGTTCTACGACTCTTCGCTAGTAACGAGACACGTGTCTTTCTTTCGTTTTGAAGTGAAATCATCTCTAAATCAACAAGGAGACTGAATTTTAGTAGGTAAGTGCGTAGTTGTAAACATTTCTCTTCTTCTAAACACTCGCATCTAAATTTAAGTGGATTTTGCAGCAAAATTATAATCAATTCAACGTTTTCATTGCCTTATTTATTACAATACATTCTTTATAATTCAAGTTGACAGTAAACAAAATCCTGAATACACAGATTCAGTGAGTTAGTAATCGACGGTCATTGAATCTTTCGGCATCGATGTCGATCAAGATTCAAAGCGAATGTCGAAGAGCGAAAACGGAAGAAACAGAAACGTAAATGTACGTGTTCATGATATAAATTTGGATGCTCTGAACGTTAACCCATCAGAACGCATTTATTGTCTACAGCAATGTGAAACACGGGACATTTCAACTGGCGATCAACGTTTTCTAACAATATTTTGATCCCTGCGCCTATTATCGGCAGATGATCCTCGATCGATTCGGAACTCGATAAAGTAACCGGCAGGTGGGCGAGAAGGATCGCAAAGAGAACACTGCTGACAAATGTTGCACTTATCAACCGGTTCTTCATGGTGCTTTTTAAAAGTTGATTTATCTGTTGAAAGTAATTCTTTGTTTTCTTTAGCATTAACTATATTCGAATCGATAATTACAACAGTTTTTATCCTACTAGAATGTATCTATAAAATTAGGAAGTAATATAAACAAGTTAATTTCAATTAGATTTTAGTCCTTTTAGTCAATTAGATTTAGTTCCTTAGAAATCCAAGTGTAATACTATTTGCTATTATCAAAAAAAAACAAAACGATATTTTCGAAAATAGGAGTTCTATAAATAAAGAAAGTAGAGATTTCACAATGACTCGACTATTGAGCAAGAATAAATTCTGTGCATCTGTTCGAATTTATTTGAATAATGACAGAATTAAAACCAATGATATTAATGACCAAATTTATACCTACCGATTGCTGAGAGAAGCGGATATTTCGCGTATACTCATATTCGTATCAACTGAAACTTGCAATTTGGAGTAACTGCGCGACTGTACACGAATCTCTATATATAGGCGGCTTTCGAACACGTAAAGTCCAAACTACGCGATACAATAGCCGATAAACAATTTTTCAATTAACGAGAGAACGAGAGTTATGAATTCGCGATGACCTTAATCGTTTCCTTGCAATAAGCAGCTGCTCGCACGTTAATATTCGCACTTCCTTTAAAACGGAACAACTTTTCGTCAACGGTTAACAGCGCTAACAGAGCTACAAATTATTGAAAACGGTAAAAATTGTAGTTTTTCACAACATTTCTAAAACTGTAATGAATCTAAAAGATTGTTGCATCTTTCGATGCCTGTCTTTTCCTTCCGCATCGAACCAATCTCGATTAAATTTTTAGCACGCATACATGTAATTGACATAAACCTACAGAGCGCATTGTTCAAACTTTCATTACAGAGTCAGATAAAAAATTATAAAGTGCGACCTTCGCTACACTTTTTGCGATTCCAACCAATTGCAATTTGTTCACACGTGTTTTTACGCGTCATCGAGTAAATTAATTTGTCTTACTTCTCAAAGAAACTCAAGTAGCTTAGTTTCATTTTCAAAAAGTTATTCCGCTGTAAAGAGTATCCGAATATTAATGCGAGCCATTGTATGTTTACGCAACTTGTTACATTTCCTCCGAATAAAGAAGTCGCAAATTCTGAAAATTCATGGCGCTTTCTGGAATTTGATTTAACTGCAAATCTGTGTATTATTATGCGTATAGAGAAAAATTATTCACTGACCCTGACAACATCTTTCAAGCTCGTTAAAATCGGTCGAATGTCCCCTATTCTAAATGGTTATCAAAGAAGCTATTGTAGATATTGAGATTTATCTATAACATAAGATAAACGGATGTTATCCGTTTATCGATTGTTAATAAATGATGATAACTGTTACGTCGCGTAACACTCTACCTAGCCCAGGCCACACACCGCGGGCAAGATGGCAACCAGATGTCTTCGAATACTCACCGCGTACCCTCAATAGTTTCAAGTACCTTCCATAAATCTCAGGAATTTCCTAGTCGAGGTCTTTCAAACTGAACAAACGTCTGTTTCCGAAACATTTCTAAAGACCTTTGTCTACTACGGCTTGACAAGGGAAAGTTAGTTTTTCTCACGTATGATGCAACTTTCCTCCCACTAACCACTTTCTCTCGAGGGCGGTTAAGACCCTTCGTTGAACCAGTTAACAACGAAGACTATTTCCCTCACTCTCTTAGCCAAAATCGTCACCAACAAATCCGATGGTCCCGTGCGCTAAACACACCCATCCTTAGCTTTCCTCCGCCATAGCATCGTCTCCGAACATCACTGATTTTACATCCTTCGAACGGTCAACATCGTTCGACCGGGTTTGCACCCGAAGATCAGTCAGTCTCAATCAAGCATCTCGTCAAGCAGTCAAAAATTCGAATACAGTGAGTCGACAAATCCATCAGTATACGCGATAATCCGTCTAGAGACTCAGGTCGCACTCATTCGTAGTCATCTCATAGCAAATATTCATTTTGTGTTACACCGAAGTTGTTGGTTTGTGAAAATATATAATAACCTGTTAGCAGCAGCGTTATCTTTCATTTAACTACCCTTATTATCCCAAAAGAAATAAGGGATCGAACGATTCGCGGCGTCGATTAGCAAATCGTAACGGGAATTTACGACTCCCGTTGGCGCGCTTCTTCGAGATCGTGTCTCCCCGCGAACGTGCGAAAACAATAACTAATTTGCTAAACACGCGTTTCGTGAAAAACGCGTGTGACGTTTTGCATTTTCCTTCAACATAATATGTACTATATAGCATTCGTTATAATTGTAATTTTGTCAAAGTTGGATGAAAAAATTAAAGAACGCACTTTTAAGGCGTAATGCCGCTTGAGCTAAGCTTCTACAAACGGCGGCAGTGGCTTATGCATCATATCTGCGCTTGAAGGGTTTGCAAAAGCACGCATGGACGGAAACACTCGTAGAATTAAACGGTGTTCTGTAGAAACAATCTTTATCTTACTTGCACAATCTGATCAGCATTAGAATGTAGACAATTGAACAAATGTTGTCCCAGAGATATGTTTGGTACTTCTGTTATTGGTGGACCATGAAGTATATTATTTTGTATCTCCATTTTGTTTCAGATGAAGCTACCTGTAACGATAAAAATGCAAATGAATAACGGCAATTACTAAATTCCAGTTCCTGCTAAATGGAATGGCGCAGATATTGCTTATTTCATTATGAAGTGATTTCATTTTAATTGCGTATTTTTACTTTCACTAAGAAGAAAAAGCCTACAATATTTTAGTTAGTTTAGCAAGAAAAACGTAAAGTGTATTATTAAGATATATTATTTATTGCACGATATATAATGTTTATACATCGCCTCAAACGATAGATGAGATTTTTCTTTAAAATTTTCCACAGCAGTTTTAAATGCATATCTTGTTATAGATTTGACTAAGGCACGTATATACGTACATATACATGTGTATAGAGAATGGTCGACACAATTGTTTCAGATTATAACTCCATTACCGGTGTGGTTAGAGAAAAGTATCAAAGGAGAAAGATGAATGGTTCAAAGCGTACTACGTCCGTAAAGCCATGTTTCCTCACAAGTGTAATGACGTATGTGCTATCAACAACTGCATTATTTTTTGAAATGTAAGTGCATACCTTTTCACATCGATAGATTCTTCTCGCCATTCTACGTAAAAGAGTATTGGTATAATGGTAAAAAGTATCGTAAGTAAGAAGTATTTAAAATAATCGTAGAAGCAAACGTAAAAAAGTGATTAGTTATCGGGACATTTGAAACAAATATCTTTATCGAAGACGATGCTCAAAAATTTCGTAATTGTCGATATTGATGCGTGTACTCCTACCAAAAAGCAGATACGTATTTCTTTGTTCAAAAGATAGGATTTCGATAAATCCTCTAAATTCTGGAGAGAATCTGAAAGAACGGATAATACTGCAAGGCATTAGGTGCAACAGGTCGGAGATCGTCTTGACTCATTGTTCATTTTGACAAGAACGGACATAATTTTTCGAAATGTTTATACATTGTAATAGAGAAGCGTTTAAGCATTTTCTTCGATAAAAATATTTTTTCTTTAATATCTCGAAACCTAATAACCTTTTCATCATTATACCCTCGATGCTTTTCGAAAGAAAAGCATGTATTACTATTTCAGAAAATAATGTAGTTGTTGACTGCGCATGCATCATTACACTTCTAAAAAAGTACCTTAATTTTACAAATGTAGTACTTTTCAAATCATTCACCTTTCTCCTTTGACATTTTTTCCGTAACTGTACAGGTAACGGATTTATGAAACAATTATGTGAACCATTCTATATATTTCTTACTGTAATTATCGTTACTATCATCTTTTTGCGTCTGAATAGAGAAAACGATTTATGACGGCCGTGTTGATATATCTTTGACTAGGATTTTCGGAAATGTAAGGAGCATGTATATGAACATAGTTTGAAATTATTTCATATAGGTTTGAGACTACTTATTCACGAGACATTGGAATTTGCAATATAATTGATTATTGAGTCAATACCAAGTGACGAAATGATATTTTACATTACATAAATAGTGGACTATAATACCGTTTACCATTTTCCATTTTTTTTTTATTAACATTCATGCTTTTGGCATCAACCTAAAACCAACTAAGTTTAGTCTCTCCTATTTCAAATAGAAAATAAGCGATTTAAATCTCAAATAACTTTATCGAAGATTGGAGAAGTTTGAATTGCGTTAGGAGAGAATTTATTAAAATTTGATTGCTAAAGACTTATTAACAACATGGAAGCAAGTATTTCAATAAATTAACCCTGATAAAGTAGTAACTGAACGTTGCATATTATATGCATTGTAATTACTTATTAAATAAATTAGTTCTTTAAATTGATTTATATCTTAAACAGATAGCAGTTCCTAGAAAGAGTATAATCGTTGAGATTAACTACTATTTTACGTAGCTTGGGATTGGTTGTGCATCGAATCATTTCTTTTCTTTTTTTTTCGTTTCGCGTCAGCCTTAGAAGATAGTTCTTAGATGAACTTGAAAATTCAAGATTACTCTCAAATTACGAAGAAAATTAATTTGAAATAGAAAAAATCTATCGTGTAAGACATAGTTGTAGAGAAATTGTTGATAAAAGATGCACTTTAACACTGTGAAGTATGGCGGATCCGAAAAAAGAAGGATGTAGTTTTATTTTTCCTTCTGAAATAGGAATTTATTAATTTCTGTAAAATTATCCACGTAGTTTTTTCTACTTAAATAATGAAAAAATAGATTTACGTGCAAATTTTTAGCAGCTACGCAGACCAACAGACGTAACAACGTCACGAAATAAGTACGTTACGACATTTCAACGGGAATGATTCATTGAAATACAACAGTTTCTTTAATTAAAGTTAAGCTTGTTACGAAAAATATAATGTATAATTGTTCCAAATTCAAAGTATTAAATTCAAGTCGTACTAATTATCCGAAAGATATTGAAGATAAGATATCAAATAATATAATAATATTAAATAATAATAATCTCGTGTATGTCGCCGTTGCCTACCGTAATAATCGATCTGCTAAATTACAGTAATCGTTTCCATCATCGAAGACAGAGAACTTCACCAAGACGGCTGATTGGTTCGGCGACGGTATTAACTTGAACTTCTACAACTGATTGCACGATAGTACGATAGAACCCAACGTATATTGGAACTACGGGAGGATTTGTGAATTTTGGATAGTAATGATCGCATTTCCTGAAATCGATTATTCCAGAAGATAGTTGACAGGTTGGTCGGTTAAATATAATTCATCGTTCACTCAAACACATTCACACAAGGGATCCTGTCTAGTTTTGTATCGATATCACTAAAGAACAGTTATGTTTTGATTCTTATTTTCAACGAATTACAGCATATTTTATTTATCCCTGTGACGAAATTATTTCTACTTTAATTATTCATGACAACTATTATCATTCCATATGATTAGATCCTAAATTTATATGTGTTATTTACAACAGCAAATTAACAACAAATTTAAGACTTATTGAAATTTTCGCAATATATAATAGCGAACAGATTTCAAATTATGTATCGAAGGGATTATATCCGTTAAGTAAGTAAGATACATCAATTGTCCATTATATAAATAAAAATTATTTAAAGAAATACTGAAACTATCAAGCGTTGTAAGGTGAATTACTACGTATTTTACAAAACGTTGGAAATGTCGATTTCTTCATAATGTCGTAAGTATATATGCAGCACACGCTATTGCAGCGAATGTTATTTAGCTAAGAGTAAAATACAAAACTGCGGCGTTTATAATATTAAGTTATCACGCAGCGGAGCAACGGCGAAAAGTCGGATAAATTGGATGGAAAGCTCGATATCACGACGGAAACGTCTCATTGACAAATTGTTTTCCTTCGGTATCGACTTGGCGTAGCCTATAGGGAACACGAGCGAAAGGCGGAAAAATATTTTTGTTTTCACGTCGTAGAAATGGAACGATACGATTTTACTTTGACACAAGCGGCAGAATCGATTCACTCTAACAGAGAACACAGACTAATAGAACTTAATTACTTTCATGATTAACGGTTATAAACGATTTACGATTGGGTCAGGTTATGCAGAAATCTACCAACCTTTAAAATCACAAAAAATTAGTTCAACTTAAGTATAAATTAAAAATATATAATAGCTAAATAAATAAAGGATAACTTAAACTAAAACGTAGTACGAATACCACAATTTTGTGATCGTTATTTAAATAGTCTCGAGACTCAAGGTCGAACATTTTTTATCGCATATTTTACTCATCACGAAGATCAAAAGTCTTCAATCTCGATGTAAATTTTCTACATATATATGAAACTGATTTTATTTATAATACATTTACACCTCGCAGTTAGATGCAGGATAAATAGTATCGATTGTCGTCCGTAGATACCACGGATACGCCATTCGATATTCCATTCTTCCATTCTTCATTCCATTTCTTTCCTTTTGCTTAAACAACATAGGACTTACATTCCTACATATTCCAACTTCATATTGTTATGCCGCGGCAAGAGGAAAGGTCTAAGATTCCGGCGAAAAGTAAGCGCCCGAGTTATTTTTCACAAGATCATAAAGGCGTTTACCGATCAGCAGCACGGGGATAACAGCCCCGAGGCACCGCGATATAGCATTTTTTATCACATCGCAAAAGGAACCGGTTGAATCAGCTCCTCGAACCCTTATCGATCTGTCAGTGCTAGCTGTCAATTCGAAGAATCGTCGATTCAAGAAGCGGATGTACTTCACTGTGTTCCGGCTCCGCCGGTGTATCGCTCTTTCGCGTAACAATAGGATTACGCGTTATTTTAGGCGATAGAAATTTAACTGTTCAGTGAAGATAATCCGTCCACCCGAATCCGATGAATAAGATGAATTGTTTAAAATAAGTGTTTCAAATAAATATTACTAATCGTAAACTCGATGATAATTGCAATGAAAATCAATGTCGTAATGATAACAGCTATTTAAATAACAAAAAATTCAAAAATTGCATCTAACCTCTATTCTAAAGCCATGTTGATATACAGGATCCGGCTGAATAACGTGTAAAAGCAGCTACAATGTGATACATTGTGGAAAAATATAGAATCAATATATGAAATATAATATAAAAAATGTAATACAGGGCAAAATGTAAAGTAAAACTTGTTCATTCTCGGCTTAGTTTTCGAGAACATCGAGTTTAAAGATTTATCAAGTATACTTGAACGTTAATTCCAGACTGGATAGGACTAAATAACAGATACGAGATCAAACTACATGTGAGAATAAGTAGAAAATGCGTGAAAGGAATAAAATCTTGCGTCTTGTGAACGAATTTTAGTCTACATCTTCAATTTATTTGTACGAGTAGATCGACTTTCTGTCGCTTATTTAGTCCTGTCCAGGCCAGAATTATCAGTGTTCAAGCGTATTTGATAAATTTGCAAACTCGATTTTCTCGAAGATTGAAGGAGGAATGACAAAACATTATTCTGTATTTTTGTATCTTTACAAGTTATTCGGCCGGAACCTTAAGTATGTACGTAATGTTAGACCCTTATTATACAATATGCATCGAAGAGTTTATAAACTATTCTGTCCGACAATGACTAGTAAGGAGTACAAAAAACTCTAAAGTAATATAAGAATTTGCAACGGCCAGATTATCTCACGATGACCTTTTAATTTTTAATCATTCTTGAGACATTCCGGTTCATTCGCATAGAGTATCTAGCGTCGTTAATAACAAAATTTACGTTTCTTCAATTCCGATACCTATTATTTAGCTTCGTACTAATTAACGAAATGCTGTCAGACTAAATACATAAGGTTTGACCCCCATTAACAGTTAAGAATGTTTTAATATACATTTAATTTAACGACAAGGAGCTCGCACGTCAACCTTTCTCGATACCTCTTATAACTTTGCGAATATTTATAATATCGTATAATATGAACAGGCTATCGATTATTTCTCTCCCGAATAAAGCATAGACAATCTATACAAAATATTAATTATACTTGCTTACAGCTAACTAATGTCGATGCTGATTAACTATGTTACAGAACCAATTTCTGCAATAGCAGTTAATCTTTAAATCGACATCTTCGGATTCAGCGAATTCCGATTTACATGATCGGTACAGGATCTACAATTCAAATTGCAGAGTTTCGATTTAAAACAAGAATGGAGGAGGAACTTGTGAATATTGATAGAAAGTGACGAAACAGGTGCGTGATTAGTTAATTATCAAGATAATAACAATTGATGATGGATACGATCAAATAACCATAAAGACATTGCTTATCTGTATTCTCACTTTCCATTATCATTAATGTGATCCGTAGGTGCTTGCATTTAAAAGAAATTCCATAGCTTATTTGAAATAAGGAGAACTTTTAGACTATGTTCAATACCGTAAATTGTTGTTACCTGTGTCAAAGGAATAAGTATAACGTTCGTTATTCGATATTAATTGGTAAAGTGTAAATTAACTTACTAAAATTAGTATCAAAGTATTTTAGGAATAACCGTGTGTTAAAATTACTGAACAATTTCAAAACAGTCGCTACCATGTAGCGCAGCAGAGTGCTCCTTATCCGAACACCCATCGGCCGAATACTCAGATAGTCCAATGTTCTATTATCCGAACATAATATTTCCTAGGAACGGATGCCTTTTTCCGTTTCAAATATGTACAGGGATTAGGGATAGAATTTATACGACCCGAACTACCATAGCCTGATTTTCCGCACTCTCGGTTTGGTGAAGGTTGACTTAGACCTTGAAAATCTGGATCAAAAGGTCAAACTTTTTTATCCTTTTATATGTTTATTTTATAAATTAATTTACTTGTTAATATTTCTATTATATTTGCAAGAAAAGTCACAGCAGTTGAACCTTTCTCTCGGAGAATGATATTAAAGTTCCATTGGTTGCGGAATGTTTTTGTTTGGGTGTATGCTAATGATACAGTTGAATCCTTCGCGCGTTATTTCGTGCCTGTTAAACATATTAGTATTCCTTGACAACATACAGGATGCTGCATTTCTCTCTGATATCCTATTGAAAATCCTTCAAATATTCCATCAGTAAAATGATGAAACGCGAGGCAGGAATCCGTTCTTGGAAGTCGGAATGCTGAGAAATCGCTGTTTAGGTTCAGTCGGAGTGGATGCGAGATTGGATCGAAGATCCGTGCACGATATATAGGAAACGCGATTGCCAAATAGTGTGGTCAGAACGGCGTGCAAATTTTTTAGCAAAAATTTGCTTATTATCGATATTATTAACGATTTGCTTTATTAACGATAAATATCAATGATTATACGTAAGGCGCTGTAAAATTATTTTCTGATTTTGTACATTTATAGCCTTATGCAGATGTCACGGAAATTAGTTTTTAAGATACGAGGAGTAAAGATAAGAAATATTGCCCATTTTTTTCCCTTTTTTTTTAATAGAAAAGGACTAAAATTCTGAATGAATGAAAATATAAAAATTGTTTATTCATTTAAACGGTAGAGATATATTCACTTCCCAGAAATAAATAAATTATGCATTCTACTGTGATTATTACACTTGCGTGGTTTTAAAGTCTTCGCATTGTCCTGTCTATTGCTGTTATTTTGAGTATCGCAACTTTTTGATGTTTGAATAAATATGTATATTTATATCTATGGTTTTAAGGTAGTTGGAAAATTTTGTTGTTGTGATATCTGTGACGTATATAACTATGAGTACTATTATTATTCTTTTTTGTTGGATAGAATGCATTTTGTGATATATTCTTGTTCTTCTTGCGTGATGCTTGCGTCGTTTGGTATTACAACGTCGATTAGGTGGGTTTTCTTCTCCCTTTTATTTACAAATATGGTGTCTGGTCTGTTACATGCAATTGTTTTAACATTGTTTTACACGTAACTGATGTGTATTGTTTTGTCACGGCATAATTTGTAGCTTTCGCTTTCAAGTAAGTTTTCGGGTTTTTATATAGTACGCAGTGTATGTGTGTGTTAAGTTCTATTAATATTACTATTACGCGTTATATTGTCATTAGCATGAAATTTAAAATTACATTATCTTTTCTCACAGTTTTTATTACTTCACTTATAATTACCTTTCAAACATTTCTAACAAAAGCAAAAAATATTTCTATCAACGAAGCTGATTAGTGTAATTCTCTTTCAATATAAATTTATCGTAAAGTAGATAGCAAGTATTTAACAAAATTCCAGAGACAAACAATTTTCTGAGCAAGAAAATGATAAAACGTAAACGGTTTCAACTATAATATTTCATTCATATTTATAATTTCTCCATTATTGTTAAATAATTTATGTATCTTTTTTGTTCCCTATCAGGCATCTACTGCACAGTCTATTCTTTCATGGAGTTTCAGCATTGGCTATTGCAGAAAATCTAATGTCCTTTGCTATGCAAAACATCTGTTTAACAGTCACTAACTTTTCCTGTAAATTACGAGCAAAGGGAGTCAAGTTTTATAGACATAGTAATCAAATCAGAACTTAAAAGCTGATTAATTTAACTCTAAAACTTTCTTTATCCAATTATGACTAGCTTAAGCTAAGAATGTTGGACTAAGTGCCACTAATATGTTAGTATCAAACGATCCATATCGTGTCCGACAAAAATGATGTCTGTTAAGGGAAACTCGACTCCTTTTCATTATGAAGAGCGTAACGCAATCTTTTTTTTCTCCATTTTTGTGCCATTTGCGGCAATGTAACGAAAAATGTTTTGGAAACAGTAGTGGAAATAATAATATTTCACTCTTTGATACAGAAAGAGAGAATTACTACGGCATGTAGAATCATATATTCAGGCACTCTAATAAGTAAGTAATTCAAACTTCTACAAAGAAAAAGGCAGAATGTTGTATTGCGAAAGGCGGTGTGCAATTTGAACAAGTGTTAAAATAATGCACTTCTTGAATTTGTCGTAAAATCTCCCGCAATTTTATATAAAAAAACATATGGACTATTTATGTTACTCAAGCAGTGCTTGGTTTCGCTATGAAAATAAAGTGTATTCAGAATCTTTTCATCATCATTCGCAGTACACTCGACACACTCTTTTTATTACATGGCCCCAAATGGTAGAAAAATTGTGAATCGCGTTACGCGGAGCAGCCTGTATTTCTTACATATAATTAATTTAAATGAAAATTTAGAGACTGTATTTTGATCAAAACAGAGTTTGATTTAATTTTTCTAAAGTTATTCTGCTTTAAAGAGTGTTCGAATATGAATATGATCGACCGTATATAACCCGATTATTAAACCGATAATAAGGATATATTGTAAGTTGGTGCTTGCTTAAATCAAATTTGTCGAATATTTATAACATATTTATAAATACGAGGGTTTTCAAAATATTTATAACATACTCGTAAACAGAAAACAAAATTTAAACTGTCGTTAACAATCTTTATATTCTATTTATTTTAAACAGAAACAGTACATCTAGTAACCAGGTAGAAATTGAGGTAACACGATGTATTTGTCTGTTATTGATGGACGTAAATACTAATTTATATAACCAACAGCAAAAATAACGTGTATATTAAAATTAATATTGCGTTAAAGGCGATGTTAAATTTTGTATGCAAGTGGAATTTTTGTATACCAAGCGAAGAGATAGATGCGAGATTCCTCATCATGCAACGCGATGTGATTGGGGCTGCAGGTACATGTTACTGAGTAATTAAAGCGTGTGTCACGATAATCTTACTAGCAATGTTTCGAATATTCACGCACAGTAACAGTGACCAGAGGAATAGGTGAGAATGTGTTCTCGGAAATCACTGAACTGCCTGACTAGGAGTCGGTGTTCGGGGTTAGTTGCCGGAGGTAGGTTCGCTGCTAGGAGTAGATGGACCGGGGTATGAGAGCGCGTGCCACTCTGATTGTGGCGGCCATACTGGGACACACGAGCCACATACCGACGATTCTTGGTTTCATGCGGCGCGCCTAGACACCCTGAGAATACTTATGACTTGCTGAAGCGGTGCGGCTTGCCGTCTAACTAAGGACGCCGTTTAAAAAACCGCTTACTTTTATGTAAAAAGGTATTTACTAACTTTAAAGCCAACAATTAACGAATAATCTCGCTTTGTTCGTGAAAAGTTTGCTTCGCGTAATATGTAATATCAAGTTGAAGATTCAATATCGTCAAAGATTTATATGCTGCCCTGCAGATTACGTATACGTAGCAAGGAAAATGCAAGACAGGCAATTTCCCAAACGATGGATTGATCGCGGTGGAGAATTTCTATGGCCATCACGCTCATCAGATCTAAAGCTGCTAGGCTTCTTTCCGTGGTAGACGTTAAAGAACATAGTGTACCGAGGACAACACCGGAGAATACGGAACAACGAATTCATGAAGTATTACTGGTTCGTTAATAAATTGTATCTTTGTAGCAATGTCAATGGATAATGACAGCAATGCGCATGGAGACAACAGAGTGCAATAAAATGAAAAATATCGAGTATAGTAGTAGGGATACTCGTCATTTCTTCGGCGGAGTAATTTCGACGAACACCGCGAGTAAAAGGCTCAGATCGAATAATATTAAGCATCAACTTTTCGTGTGCTGAGATACGAGCACAAAGAAATATTTTCTATGCGTGCATTACAGCGGAAAAATTTAATTTTACTTTTAAAAATTCATCTCGAGACTTCTGTTCGATGCCAGGTTTTTAAAATCTGGTGCGGGTGCGCGGTTCGTGTGCATTAATTTACGCAACAAAGAGCTTTTATAACATGTTGGAGTGAGTTTAAAGGTTGGAAGAGATCGCATGCAAAAAGCTTCCGTTCTTGTTACATAAGCCGGTTTTAACTAACTTCTCGGTACACTAACTATGCCCTATGTATAAATTTCAGTTCAATCAGAGAGGCGCACACTTCTTCGCGTAGCAAACTTTCATTTCAGAAAATGTTTACAGGCGGTTAAATATAAATTTAAATACAAGAAAATCTCGCAGAGCTTCAGCCTGAATGAAATTTGCACAGACAGAAAGCAGGACTCGCAGTTCCGTTTGCTCGAAATTTTTAATTTTCTTTGCGCTAACGATTGCAGTGAATTGCGTGAAATTTACTAAATATAACTTGCCTACTTGGACTGAGTGTATTTCTATGTAAAATTCTACATAAAATCAAAATTCTTTCTCGTGTGATAAGAAATGCTGAATAAATATTGATCAAAGAATCATTTGTTCCAAAGTTACAGGCGAACGAGCATTATTCGCTTCTACCACAAATGTTTCAAATTGCTATCATATATTTCAATACGATACAACATATTCGAATACTATAATATGGGTTCCTTGGAGACCGCCGTATACGTACATTCGTAAAATTCACGATTGTATTCTACTTCTCAACGGAGAAAGTTTTCCATTTATCGCTTCAATCTGTGTATCGTGTACCGGTAAATTGTAAATCCGTAAATGTATAGATAAATAAATACTCGTGTAAATATAAGCAAAAATTTAGAAACAAGGGATTTCTTGGTTTATGTCCGTAGAACATAAACTTTCCGTTTATTCGAGTAATCACGATACTTGTCTTTAGAACGTGATACAATCTTTTCTGAGCACTATATTTTCAACAATGTAATTTCTTCTGCTTGTAATAAATTATATACGACTATATTGTTTTCCACTCCAATACCCTGTTAACGTTGAAATCGCCACGTTCGCGAACTCGACATTATCGAATTAACGGGAAGATAATTTATAAAGATTTAGAAGTTATAAATCGTTACATGAATTTACAAGAAGAGAAATGTGTTCCAATCATCGTCTTTTCTTAATAAGGATTTAACTGTTGTCGGGATCTTCTTTAACGCGAAAGTTAAATTATTTTTAACAAACGAAAATGTGTGTCGTTTCCAAGTTATTATTTGCTTATTCTATCTTACACAGTTGCTCGCTATTAACGATCTTTTCAGTCGGTATTATTCCATCATAAGCTAAAATGAGAAGAAAATTTCTCATTAAATATCATTAAAAATTTGACAATATTACAGTCGTATAGTATCGTTAAATACCGTGTGTACTATGCTTTAGTTTTGATAATTTAATAATGATAAAACAATTTAATAATGATAAAATAACACGGAAGGTGCCACTAATTCTCTTGCTGACACGTTTCCAAGATTTTGCACGTTTCCTGTATCTTGAGGTTAAACGATCCATGAAAGAGAATTATACAGGACTAAGAGTCGTTAGAAATAAATTATATAGAATGTAACGTAATACGTAATAACGTAAACAGATCATAAAATGTGTATATGTTTGTATGTAAACAACTGAGAAAATGATTAGAGATAGGTAGACGGATACGTTCGTAAATACAAGCAGAAAAGTGAAAGTACATGACTTGAATATTGTTTATCTCGAGTATTTGTTCCAAATGATTTCGTGTCTTTCGTTCATGGCCTAATAAAATTAAGGAAGGGTGACATCTTTCCCCAAACAACGTTTTCATGGAAGTCGCGAAGGGTGCGACAGAAGACAAGGGAATTACGATACGATAGTAATAGCATCTGACATTCACGGATGTGAAATTTGATTCTCAGAATAGCGGTATTTAGCTTGTTCTTGACGACTTCACGAGGGTTAAACGGGTAAGGAAAGCGACTTACATAGCATGTTACTGGCAAACTCTGTAATTTGCCTATCCAGGCAAACTGTGCAATTTCGCCGAGAATAATGGCTTATCTGTTGTGCTGCTTTTGCGTATGCGACGATACACTACTTAATTTGCTTCTCCGTAAAGATGACGCGTGCTATGCGATATGCGTCAGATCAATAACGTACTGTTACATTTCAATGTACTAAAAAATAATAATTAATAATTAAGTGATATCAGTACATATTGGAAAGAGGAGAAAGAAAGAAGTGATTTATGTGCGGATAGATTTGGGAACCTAGAACACTTAACAAGGGGCTGCAGGGAAACCGAAAGAGGTGTCAGGTTGGAAGATGTAGTGAGCGGAAGACAGGATAGAGGGATTGCGGGATAGCTGAAGAGGCTGCAAAAGAAAAGAAAAGGAGAAGGCAGGATATAAGCAGACCAAAGGGAGTCTTCGTGAGCATAAAAGGATGCAATAAGTAGGATAATTATTAGTCGGAGTAAGTCGGAGTGTGCGGGGAAGGGAGAGTGAATGATTCGAAATGCGCGGACAAGATCGCTTTGTAAATATAGATGTTTGTAAAGCAAGTTCAACCGTTGGTTGTGAGGCCAAATAAATATATAGAGGACATTTGCTAAATGACGCATTAGCAATTTATCATAATTTAAACTTCCAGCGTATAATATGATTGCGATTTCTTGTTTTGATACAATACGTATTTCATATGCGCTGAAAAAATGTACCGATATATACCAAAATATATGCTAGTTTAATCAATACTCTCAAACAGTTTGTAATAAAAAATGGAACGTTAAAATAACAGAATAATCGAGCAAAAAGATGATAAATTTTCACATAGCCATCAAATGTCTAATTATACTGCCCAAATCTAAACTTTACTTATTAGGAGAAAACCACGGCACATTGATAAGATAACTGTCCCTGTTTAAAAAACTAAATTTTGTCCTCAGCTTCAACAGCGCATCTTGAACGTTTCTCAGGGACAATCGGTATTTTGATCTTACAATCGCCAGTGACGAACAGGTCGTTTTGCGATAGATATGCCATTTTAGAAATTGCTGGAAATTCTGTCCTAAATCGAATCGTGTTTTACAAGTAAGTTGATTAATAACTCGGTGAATTGTTCTTGGTCCTTTGACGACAGACGACTGACATTTTTCATTTCACTGGTGTACGAGTTGGGGAAATTTGCAATTCTGTCAGGCGATCCATAGTTTGAGAAACCCTGCTGTAAGCGCACAGAGCTGCCATTACGGCCGATGTTATACGCGTACTTCTGGGACAGTATGTTTCCGGGATGAAAAATTACCGGCGACATTGAAACGTCTCTGGCAATCGGGCTCAATTGTTCCATCTTCCGGTTCGTATTAACGTAAGGCCGCGACTTAACGAAATTAACGAGATCGTGTCTAGCTCGTAAAGGGCGGCAGAACGCGGCAGAACGCGGCAGAACGCGGTAGAACGCGGCAGAACGCGGGGCGGAAGTGGCGGCGGTACGATGCAAACGCAGCGGCCCGCTCGAAGCACCGTCAGGATTTTGATAACATGTGACTTTATCTGGAATTCCCGAGCGCACAGGTAGCCTGTTTACTTAAGATAATAGCAAAGCGGAGTGGCTGGCTGAACGTAGATGGAAGGCTGGCGAGGGGAAGGCGAAAGGAAATTTCAGCAGGCAATGTCGAGTCTCTGGGAGGAGGGCAGACGAAGAGAAACGAGGAAAGAACGCGGCGAGTCGAATGCTCGGGGAGGGATAGGATCTCGGGCGAGCGGCGATAGAGGAGCAGAGCAGCCGAAGAAGGGAATCCCGAAGAGGGGAGGAACAGTAGCTGGAGGGTTGCTTTGCCGCAGAGACGGAAGCGGCTAAGGATAAAAGCGGAAGAGTGAAATAGAGGGGGTGAGATTCTCTCTCAGCCGGGCTACAAGAACTTCATTTTCCGAGCCATTACGCCCCGTCCCACTGCGCTACCCTGCAAACCCCTTTACCCCCTTAAATTAATTTATATCGAAATTTTAAATGACATTCATCGGGTCGAACAATAAATAACACTACCAGCCGAGGAAACGTAGTAACGTAGAGCCACCTTCTCCAACCAGCCTTTTTCACACTTTCCACTCTCTCCTTTCCAAAAGTTCCTGGAAAAATTTTCTCAGCCATTTTTTCCGTACAGTCCGCGAGCGGATGATAAACTCTACGAATGTAATTGATGTAAATGCGATCTGACGATACAGCAAGTTATATGCTCCAATTATGTAATATACTGCTATTAATATAAATATTAAATGTGAATATAAAACGTGATTTATCTCTGCTCGTGTTTTCTTTTCTTCTTTATTTACCTCCTTCCTTAGTTGCATTTTGCCATACTTATCTACAGTAACAACTATTTATAGCTTGTTGCACTATGCGCACACTTTCATTTATTCGCTCATTTAGCTTTCCATTGGAGCTAGCCATCCGATTTTTATTGGTTTGTCGTTGTAACGAGGATATCCACCACATGTTTCCTTTTTAAGCTTCTTGGTCCTGCTCTGTATCTTCTTTGTAATGTTTTAGCGTGTTATTTGAATAAGAGTCTATCGTCAACTTTTGTTGATAATTGAAAAAGTGGGACCTCTAAGTATGAATTCTGTAAAGTGTAAGGTACGATTAATCGATTGAAAAGTTTATAACGTAAAATAAGAGAAACAGGTAATTAACATTTATCTAGAATTATATCCTTGAAATTGGATCCTTTAGAAATCATTTGGAAAATGAACGATATTTTTCATGGCATGAAATATTATTAAGTTGTACGTTTTAGCTATAACGTTAAGTAAAATAATGGAAAGAAACGTCTGTGTTCATTCAGTCAGAAGATCGGTAACAGAAACGTATTGCAAATGCAGATACGGTTGAGTAAAATTTTAACAACCTGGCACGGTAATGGTCGCTTTTATAATAATCATCGCGATATTCCACGGAATTGGTCCTTTTCCTCGTGGATGTCGGTTTCCACTTTTAGCTTGAATGAATTCCATCTCTTTCTCTATACCGCTTCTATGTTTCAGTCAAGCAAATTTGCACGATTTGCTGTTTCAATAAACTCGAAATGGAGACCAGTAAAGTTGCACGCGATAGAAATCTTCAATGTTTCTCTCCCGGTTACTTTAAATATGTTATTTCAGATATTAATTAAAAGAGTACTTTTGCTTATTAGCCAGAAAATGTGGACGTAATTATGCGTTTATTTAACGGCAAATCGTTGTTTAAAGCAAAGTCTGCCATTTCTATCATAATCATAATCTATCATATCATAATCGTAAAGTTATACATATTTATATAGGTTGTCTCATTTTGATCGATTCGCGCAAACATCTTCCAAACAGTGGCTTATTTTAAAAATTCTAATTAAGATGCATCGACACCATTCGATGCACTTTTTAATTCTCTACAAAAAAAAGTATTAAAGTACTTGTGTCGAAAAATGATTAGTTTCAAAGATATTTTAACTTTAATCTTCTAAAACTTATTGGATGAAAGACAAGGAAAGACAACGCAGTGCTGTTATGATTACGTTTTCCGTGTTTCGTATCCACAGAATTTTAATGAATTTCACATTGAAATATCTTTGAAATTAAGCAGCTTCAGATACAAGTCCTTAATATCCTTTTGTAGAAAATTAAGAACCGCGCCTTAAAATTAGGTTGGCTTTGAGATCAGTTAGACTTTTGGTTTTGGAACAGAACATTTTTCTTCCCATTTTGGAGGAAGCCTAATCGATCATTTTCTAAGGATCGCCCTGTATATATGTAAGCATCTTACACCATAAAGGCGGATTTCACGCGATACGTGTCGTATATCGCAATACGCTTATAATAGATACTGAATATACATGTGTAGTAACGCATACCAATGGAAGCGTTCGCACGACGATTCTCCACAGATATAGTACCGCGATACTGATTTCCTGTATCCCGAGATCCTCGGCCGCTAGCTATACTTTTCCTATGAAATCGGCAGACGAAACATTGGAACAAATCGTGTCATTCACACGGTAAAGACATGGTACGGTAAAACTCGGTTTATATAAACCGGTTAGGTTGATCCATATGACCGGGTCGTTCACTTAATACGAGTCCGCCTATGATTTTGCGTTCGGTTAGTAGGAGTCCATGTTCGTGCAAGGGGAATCCAGGAGACATTTGCACTCAAATACATAACGCTGCAAATTTCTATCGACTGTGAAAATGAGAATGCGTCACATAAACGCGTCCCAGTACTGTTCACATCTTGCTGCGAGACATTCGTACAAGTGGATCGACGCTCAGCGGCAGTTCAGATAATAGAAACTCGGCTAAAGTTCAGTTAATCAGGCACTACTAAAATTTCGTTTATTCAAACAAAGTTCATATAAATAGAGTTTCATCGTATCGTATCCATCCTTCGGCATCGTTTATTCAATAAATTCCATTATTTTGCAATTTTTACAATGTGCATCTAATTTTGATAGGTGATAAGTTTTGGTGCATAGTTGAATCTGTTATTATAAAAAGTTGAACAACAAAAATAGCAAACTATCAGATGCCAGCAAGAAATTACGATATATGTATGTAAAGTAATGGCTCTTAATATTTTAGGCTTCCTTCTTTGCTCTGCATAATTGTCAACGTATGATTTGAAGAAAATATATTTTGCGTCTTAGTATATCTTCAATGAAATTTTACCTACTTTTCTTACGCACATACGACTTTATAACCCTGCGACACTTTCAAATTGTCTTTATTCTTTCCATAAACATCTTTTACTTATTCTCCTGAATTATTTTCAATTATAATGACATTCGGTGATCTCTTTAGCAATTCTAAAGTACTTATTTCTTTGCCAATCCAGTCTCTTACATGTTTTGTTGCATAAACCTGTTGCGTTATCCTGTTGAAACGTTAAATCTTCACGTGTGATTCTAGATCTGTATCCGCTCGTAGTAATGTTCTCTTTTCACTCGTTTTTCCTTTTAGCTCTTTCGTATAACGTCCAAATAGACAAAACTTTAAACTTATCCATTCCTCAAAGAATAGATTTTCTTCTAAAACGGATGCTCGAGAGGAGAAGTTACTCTCAACTGAAAAATGATCTGAACAAATGATCGATACAAGAACAAATGAGATTATATTTCATTCTCAGATGTATCTCATACGCGTATCTTTCACTGTTTCGCACGGCGATGCACGTATTGTCTCGTGGAACCGTTATATGTTGTACATTAAACCAGTTACTATATGTTCGTATGTAATAGAAGGAATAATTGCTGAATTATGCGAATGGATAATCGATGTCGTGCTATATCTGTCAGAATGTACATTTTAACCTTACATTTACTGAAAAACAATATTTTCTTCTTATAATGTTGGACTTGTTGCAGATATGGATAAAATTGCAATCACTTTAATAGCTCCGTTATTTTGGAGCTATGAGAAACCTTTATTAGCAAAATGTTCGGTATAGAAAGGTTCTTGATATGGCGGTAATAATTGTTTTTAAATGCACCTACCTCTGAGTATAGAAATAACAACATAAATGCAATCATATATCATAGAGAATTGAGACCTAGTGTATTAAAAAATATATAATAAATGTAGTATCGGGGAAAAGGGCCTAAGAAACATCGAGTTAACCATGAACAATATTGCGAGAGCCGAGGCGCAGTCGGGTCTATCAATGTGTCATCGGTCTTTTCAAGTGCAAAGTTTCGTAGAAAAGGCCTACGTGACCCTGGCCACGAGCGTCTGCGGAACACGTGTGTGGTGGGCCTAGGAAAAGACAAACGGATGCTAGAACGGCCAGAATGTTAGTTAAGAAGCGCAGTGTGAGTTGAGAGGTCACGGAGTGTGAATCGAGAAGTCAGAGAGTGTAAGTGAAGGAGCGGGATAGTATGATAATAAGACGTACGACGACATTGTAATCGGTTCTTTTGTTATTGAGTATCGCTTATTAAACTAAACTTAACTCTAAACATAACATCATTACTTGTCCTTACTCTAAGATCCATAAGTTACTACATAAATGTTATTACTGTCACATTATAAACCTCTTTATACTAAACAATTTTTGCTAACAAAGTTTCTTCATAGCTCCAGGAACAACGGAGCTGTTCAAGTACTAACTCTTATTGGATATTTCTTTTCTGCAGAGTACGATATTGATCAGATATTAATGCAAGATACTCATTTGATATTGAAATCTTAATTTATAATCATAGTCATAGTTCCTCGTAGCGAAACATGTTTCAAGTAACGGTTGAATGATTACATCTTTCTCGAAGAGTACATCTTTCTCGTTGGTGAATGCGTAAAGAGTTATAGAAAGCATACGTTTTTCGATTGAAATATTGTAATTTAAACAATTAAATATTGAGAAATCGAAATTTTCTTATACAAATGTTAACTACGTTTAGCAGAATTGGCGCTTAAAACGATTGTGTTCTACGGTTCCATGAAATGTAAACAGTTGAGAAGTATTCAACCATCGACCTAATGTCAATATTTAGCTGCTGCAGATATTTGTCCGCGTCATTTTTACAGCATTATACATATTTAGTTAGTGTAGAGTATCGCTCCGATATTAAGCACACAAAAGAAGAAAAAGTAGATATGTTATCAGTTTATTCTGAAGTTAGAGTAATTGCAGCACGCGTCAAACGATGGTATACGGTGAGATTTCCTCATAAAATCTAACCGTCTGGTAATACTTTCAATAATGTTGTTAAATAATTTCGACAAATTGAAAACTTTTCATGTAAAAAACCGATTCGAAGTAAAACAGTGACGAAGAATGGAAACGAAATTACACTTTTGATCGCAGCTACATTGATCCGTCAGTATGCTATCGCGAAATTGAAAGGCAATATGGAATTAGTCGGGCAAGCATCGTATAGTCGCGCATACTCCAAAGGTACAAAATTCATCCACACCGTTGGTCAAAAGTTTTAAAATTCACTGGCAATGCTTTTTATCGTCATTTAAAATTTTGTGAATATTGATTTAGATAAATCGATCGTCAACATAGACAAAGCAAAGTGTTAACGTACGGTTTGGTATACTCGGAAATTGTATTATTGGGCCATGTTTTACGAATGTAGCACTGGCCGGATCAAAGTATACACGTTTCCTAAGAGAAATTTTATGCGCATTATTGGAAGATTTGCCCGTTAAATATTCCTCGAAAAACGTGGATCCAACAAGATGCATGTCCTGCGCATTGTGCATTAATGGGAGAAAATACATTGAATGGATTATTTCCAAATCATTGGATAGGAAGAGGCGATCCTACTAATTTTCCAGCTGAAGGATAAAGTCTGCGCATTAGTTCTAACTACAATGACCGCTAAATATTGCAAAATGTAACCCGGAATACTATACAAGATTACAGGTAAAAAGATTGCGTTGTTCTACTACCTTTCGACATTAATTGGTTCCTCGTATCGTTCTTAACAAGGAAGTATCAAAGAGTTATCAGTTCGCGAAGAACTCGATACTTTTCGACAACTCTAACTATTTTTGAACGTTTACAACAAATACTCAAACATTTGACCGCTACGTTCTAAGCATTTTTTCATTCGTTTTCTTAAATTTTCCATTACACTGTTCATTTATTCAGCACTCATACTCAAACAGCTCGTTTCAATTCGTTCTTTCGTGTCATCTGCTAGAATACAG
Organism: Bombus bifarius; assembly: GCF_011952205.1. Classification (NCBI taxonomy): domain Eukaryota; kingdom Metazoa; phylum Arthropoda; class Insecta; order Hymenoptera; family Apidae; genus Bombus; species Bombus bifarius. The sequence goes on from NW_022884976.1 coordinate 107,414, forward strand.
GTTTCTATTCACGGTCCATTTTTGAAAAAAGCCCGTAAGAAAATGTGAAAGAGGTTTAAGTCAGGTTTTAAAACCCTAACCCATTTTTCTTCACAAGTTGATGTTAAATATGTGTATCTCCGTATGGCGCGTGCGTTGCAAGCCGGTGCTCCATCCTGCTGATAGTACTCGTATTTCAGATGGTTTCGCGTCTCTGATGGAACATCACGTAGCAAATCGGGTAATGTGAATTCCAGGAAATACGGATATCGTTTAGCATTTAAAGTATTGTGGGGAAAGAAATACGGATCCATAAGGCACGTATTAAGAATTCCACACCACACGTTGATGCATCTTACTTGATTGTTCGTATTTCTTGTAGAACGTGGATTTTCTGTAGCACGTCTACTTTAGGGTAGACGTGCTCGTTGTGTCGATTAAAAATCCCATTACTAGCAAAAGCATTGGTAAAAGTACATTCGTTTGTCCATGGACAAAATGTTAGCAAAATGTTTGCACTTCGCCACTGTCTTGAGAAAAATCGGCACAACTATATTCTACGAAACTCATCTCCCGCATATAAAGTATCCTACATGGAGCAATGATATTGGTCACAAAAGCCTTATAGATACCTACGTATTCCATTTTTGCTGCAATGTGTCGATAAACATTTTTATTAAAATACCTATGCAAGCACCCTAAATTAAACAGTGAACAGCTGAAAATTTCATTCGGATGACTTTATATTTTGAATGCAAACAAATTCATTATCGTGAAATATTTCGTAATATTGCCAATTGGTACATTATTTTCATGCGTAGAGCAATTGTCATATCCTGTATTATCAATAGACTTCGGTCGCTATATCGTATCCAAGCGTATCTTTTTTAATTTACCGACAGTACTTTGTTTCGTGACTTACTTAGATTAGACTCCAACTAGCAAAATACAATGTCGAACAAGTAACGACATTTCGTGACAATATCATTATGATAGTTGATAATTCGTTTCATTCTACGTATTTAGCTTATTTTCCATCGTTCTATTATATTTTATGTATTTCATATGTATCCTTTCAGTCGCTTAAGTAAATTTATTTGCATTTCCACATTAAAACATTTTTCAATTCCTCTACTAACATTCTTTTGTTTTATCAACAAATGTTTGTTCAAAGCACCTAATTTGTTTTCTTATTGTTTGAACTTTCACCTTTAATTTAGTAAAAAAAAATTGTATCGATTAGTTATTTAGTTTCATTTTTATCCCAATTTAAAAATGGAAAAACAAGACGCGCGTTTCAGACATATTTCATTGTATTATTTCCGAAAAGGCAGGAACGCATCGCAAGCACATAAGCAATTATGTGCCGTATATGGGAATGAAGCCTTGAAAGAAAGGCAGTGTCAAAATTGGTTTGCCAAATTTCGTTTTGGTAATTTTTCGCTGAAAAATGCTCAACGGTCTGGCCGTCCAGTTGAAGTTGATGAAACCCATATCAAGGCCATTATCGATTCAAATCGTCATAGCACAACGCGTGAGATTGCAGAGAACCTGAACCTCAATGTATCTCATACACACATTAAAAAAAACTTAAGACAGCTTGGCTATGTGAAGAAACTCGATTTATGGGTCCCTCGTCAGCTTAAGGAAATTAATATGATACAACGCATTAGCATCTGCGATTCGCTTCTGAAACGCAATGAAATTGATCCATTTCTGAAACGACTGATTACTGACAACCAAAAGTGGGTAGTTTATAACAACGTTAATCGGGGTGATGCAAGATGAATCAGTCCAGACGACACCAAAAGTTGAGATTCACCAAAAAAGATTATGCTGTCAGTTTGGTGGGATTATACAGGAATTCTGTACTTTAAAACCAGGAAAGCAAATGATTAATTCAAACGTGTAAGTTCAACAACTCGCCAAACTGAGCGATGCAGTTCAAGAAAAACGGCCAGAATTAGCAAATCGTAAAGGTGTTGTTTTCCATTTATTTCGTTCCATGCAGAACTCCTTAAATGATACAATTTTTAATGACGCTGATAATGTAAAATCACATTTAATTCAGTTTTTTGCTAGCAAAATCGGGAGTTTTATGAACATGGAATTATGACACTGCCTGAAAGATAGCAAAAGGTCATCGACAAAAACGTACAATACCTAATTGAATAAAATTATATTTTTCCTTCTTATTTAAAATACGCAATCACTTAGTTGCCAACTCAATATTTCCATATTATTACATCTTTTAATCGTCAACTCCGCCATAAAATATAGGTTTGAAATGCACAGAATAACTCTGCTTACATAGTGGAACACGACATCTGCAATCCTTATTACTAGTTGTGCAAAAACAGTATGACACAAAACATTACGCACTTGCATCGTGTACTTGAATGCGAGTGAAACTATAAAATAATGGAGATAGATAATAAATAATAATATTATAAGAACATGTATGGCCTATTTATTGAAGTCCGTATACTAAACGGGTATATTTTATTAAATGCTCTTAAACTACAAAAAATAAGTATGTAGGAATGTTATATTAATAGTTTGAAAGTAACAGTATGATTAATACAATATCGTTTGCACTCACACGTAATTGAATATAAAACCCCGTTTCACGTATTCGTTACTCACCACTTCTACGACACAACGACGCAACGATCTTCACACGACTATGATAAATTCAACTCTGACTCTCTCAACTCTCGCTACAATCTTTCCCACGCTCACTTTTATCCAAACATACCTTGGCAACGCTCACAACGCTCTTTGACAACGTCAACATATCTGGACAACGCTAATAAACAATCACCCCTCACGCCACGTCCCTCTCTGACGTCACACCATCCCACATATATATATATATATGTCGGATCACGATTCGAATTTTGGGCGCGCGACGACTCTTCGTGTGGACTAGCCATCGTTTCACAAAGCCGAGATTTTATTTACACGTATATACAGGTCTATCACTAAGCTTAACAAATAATAAGTATAACTAATAATAAGTCTAACAAACACTAAGCCTAATGAATAATACGATCTACGAATAATTAAATTAAATAATACTATTAGCAATGTTTGAGTTCAAACGAATCCACGGTCACCGGGATAACTCCTTACTAAGCGAAACTAACTTAGACGCAAATGCGATCGTCGAAAATGCTCGATGTATCACTCTCCAAGGCAATCGCAAGAATGCCGGCCTCGTCTGAAATTTAATACGCACTCGTTAGAAGCATCGAGAAAGTTCCGAACGCCGTTGCTAGGCAGTTTCTGCTTGGAGTTTGGTTATTGATACAATGTATGTCCCATTGCATCGGCACCTCCGAGGCAACATCACACGTGGCTAGGCCCGCTCTCGAGGCCGCATGCCGCCACAACCACATTTCTCGGAAAACACATACAACCACTCCAGACCTCTGTTAGATAAAACATCCATCCCGTGACCGTGGCTACGTTCAGCGACCGATTGTCACCTCGAACCCAATCTCGCTTATTACAAATCTTAAGCAATTACAACTATAATAAAATCTAGGCTAAGGTACTAGAGGATGTTCCCAAAATTTCCAAGGAAAGGCTTCGGCTTTCCTTTCATCTCCGACATATATATATATATATATAATCAATTAAAATTTATATATATATATATATATATATATATATATATATATATATATATATATATATATATATGTAATATCGTTATATATATATATATATATGTTAATCGGGCAGAAAAAGACGATTGTTGTTCAACCTGAACTATTCACACCAAACGTACAGAAAACAGCACAACTAAATAATTAGATAACGACTCGACTTTCACAAAATGCAATCAACACTCTCTCGACAACGCCACTCGCAAACTCCGTTTGTTGATTCCCCTTTTCCCGTCCCTTGGCAACCGCTCGTGGCCAAGATCACGTAGGCCTCCTCTTTCCAAAACTACGCGATCGAAAACAAACGCCTATCGAAAACAAACGCCTCGGCTCTCGCGACATTCCACGCGGTTCACCCGCCAACTCCCAGGCCTCTCACTCACGATACTACATATATATATGTCGGAGATGAAAGGAAAACCGGAGCCTTCCCTTTGCAATTTTGAGGAAGCCTTCTAATGCTTTAGCTTAGATTTTATCATAACTGTAATTAAGCAATTGTCATTTGTAATTGTTTGACATTTGTGAAAGCGAAAGTGGGTTCGAGGTGACAACTGGTCGCCGAACGTAGCCACGGTCACGGGATAAACGTTTTGCCTGACGAAGGTGTGGATCGGTTGTATTGTTCTCCCTAGAAATCACATAGAATTGTATTTTAGAGATGCTGATATTATGGGACACACGTTGTATTAGGAATCAATCTCCAGACAGAAACTGCCTAGTATCGGCGTTTGGATCTTTCTCGATGTTTCCAAAGAGTATACAACAAACTTTTGACAGAAATTGCCTAGCAACAACGATTGGAACCTTCTCGATGTCTCCAGCGACCATATAACAAACAAATGCAGTCGTACAGCGAAAAAGATTTTCATCAGATATTCATTCGTGTGATCGCCTTGGAAAGTGATACATCGAGCAATTTACCGAGTGTCTCAGCAATCGTATTTTTTGTGTTTAAAATTATTCTACGCATAGCAAAGAGTTATCCCGTTGACCGTGGATTCGTTAGAACCCCGGAAACATTGTTAATAGTGTTAATTAAATTCATTATTCGTTAAAACCTATCAATCGTTAATCTCATTATTCGTTAAATTTATTATTCGTAAAACATATTATTCGTACCTCTTATTGTTCGTTAAATTTATTATTCTTTAACCTAATTATTGGTTAAATTTAACGTCTGTTAATCTTATCATTCATTAAACTCAATACTCATAATATTTTGTAAAATCTTGTATATTCGCGTAAATATAATCTCTGTCTCGTAAAACGATGGCTAACTCAAACAAAGAATCGTTACGCGCCTTAAATCCTAATGATAATCCGACATATATATAAGAATGCTGGCAACATATAATACATGAGAAATAACTATTTAGGCAAATATAACTTCTCAACAATATTGGGAATAGATTTACTTCGCAATTTATTACAACGTAATGCTAAATACGAGAATGTAAAAGTAAAGACAAACACGAGTATGCTAGAAAGTAATAGTTTATAATATAGTTAAACATCAGTATATAAATATCGTTCTCTGTATTCAAAAACATAGAACACATTTTTCTAATATCTTGAATATAAGAACTGTTTAGTAATTATGTAGATATAGGAAATGTTGCATTATGTTTTATCTGTCTGCACGCCACATACTTACTAGTGATTAAAGTTAGGAGATATGTATACATGCCTTTGCCATGTAATCTAATGATAACCACGCACCAGCTTAGTGTTTCAGCTACAGACAAAAGTACATTTGACAGTATATGCGGAATGTTCATGATATATGGGGCCATCGTTTCTCTTGCAAATGGTAAGCTTTTGAATATAAGATGTTTTATAGTAAACACGATAGCAGTTACATGTATGAGAAAAATTGTTCAGAGTGTTGACTTTGGCAACAAATTTCAAGCTCATTGAAATCGGGGAGGTGTACTTTTTCATCTATAATTACCGTAGTTTGTATTATTGCGACATTTTAATTTATTCTGTCAATTATGCCTAGTAACATATCTGATAAGAGATGTGATAAAAAATTCGTATAGAAAGTTCGTTGTTACTGATCATTGTTGCGAAGCAGGTCAAAGCTCATTGATATATGAATTTTTTGGGAACATTATTGCTTTTTGATAATATTTCCTTTTAAATAATTGTACAAGATCGTTAAAATTAATATAATATGAGCTACAAACGATTAGGCATTGCAATATTATCTCAAACTTATTATCAGTACAAATAAATTTCATGTCACTTAACCGGTATTTTGAAAATTCAACAATTAATTAACCGACTAGTTAAATATATTTTACACGGACAAAATAACATATTTAGTATAGGATAATGTATCTTCTTTTGAAAGTTTAAGGTTATGAAGTAGTAATATGTACTATGAAGTGTACTATATTATATTAATTTATAGTTTATGAATTAATAAAGTAATAATGTACTAGTTGTATATATTTATTGTCTTTGTTCATTACAAAATCACTAATAATAACTGATAAGTTTGCAAAGATTTGATTTTCTGTCACACATTGTTATTTTATTTTTACAATATTAAATTCTAACAACACATTCTGTATCTTATTTTAATCAAATGCCATTTATATTGAAACGAGAATAATTATAATTAACGATATCGCAGTTAAAATTGATCGTTACTTGATCATGGAAGCTAAGATTTCTGTTTCTCTAGCATTTAATATGTGGCACAGCTAATTCTGTTGTAATTTACACGAAGTTATAAAAATTTATTAAAAACATAATTACCACAAATATTTTGTAACAGACGCACTTAATTTCGTTCTTATTCCTCTTATTATTATGTAAAACGTATGACACTTGTTAACTTGGATATAAGTTGATGAATAAAAAGCTTGGAAATGTATCCACTGAGTTCACAACGAGAACTAAACAGTTCGCTCAACGAAAGGCAAAGATAAGTTGACATTCTATCTCGTTGACTCGTTACGACCACAAAACTTTTTTTCTCCGTTGTAAATATACAATGCTTTCAGCTTAAATCAAATACTTAAATGCGTATATCTTTTGTTTTGAACGATATTGAATAGTGTTTTAGACGTAATTCTCGATGGTTTCGAGAGAATACAGTCGAAGAAAGGTAATAAATTATTTTAGATATTAGTTTTTATTCACTCGTTGTTCGAGTTTCGATAAATTATACAACCAGTCACATAAGTGTATATACCCCTTAAATATAAAATATTGTATAAATGTATCCAAAAATATAAAATACAACGTTACAATGTTACACATACCTGTTATATCTGCATAAAATCATAAAGATAATAGGATTAATGTTATAACTCCCACACATTAATTATTAAATATTAATAATGTCTTGCTACTTACTTGCAGTTGAAAGAATCAAAGTTACAATGGAGTCTCCCTTATCCGAATTAATAGAAAGATTTTTGGCGGTGTTATGGCCCTGCCGTGTGAAAAGAGAATGAGCGTTTCGTCCCGGGACTACCGGTGTACTCGTCAGTAAGGCTATGCCCGGTAGCAACAACACTTCCGCCAAACATGCCTTCGGCATAAGGAAGTACCCTCTCGGTTATTACTTTCGTTTGCTGTTTCCATTTGTATAAAATTATCATTATTATCAGCTTTATTGCGATTAAATCGCTTCATTACATCAGCATATTTAAGATCTTTCTACTCTTGCAGAAACTGAAGAATCTGCGACCTTTAGATAATTTTCAGTATTACAACTTCATTTTTCAATGTCTGGGACTGTGGCTTCGCCAACGTCATGTACTTTTGCTAATTCTGTTGCACTTGCACTACTTTCCAACTTTTTAATCTCGTCGTATCTTGTTCCGATAGTCAAAACACTATTAGTTTCATACCAAATTCTTGTTATAATCAAAATTCATTTAGTCGAGTGAAAAAAATACATTGTATATGAATACTAATAAAATACATTGAATTCTTCGATTGAAATCTGCGACACAGATTTCACCGATATCAAACTTGACCGACAACAGGCTTGACTGGCAAATATTATTACGCGGAAGTAAGAGAGGTGTAATAAGTAAGATTATGTAGGTTTAATGCTATAAATAATTGATGGGCGGTCGCGGCACGGCAAGGATTAAGACTAATCCAAGGCTAATATCGAACAGGGGCTGATTAGCAATTAAATAAGTTTCGCTTTGATTTCAACTAATTTAATATAGGTTTGAGCGTAATTTTAACACAAATCGGTATCAAATTCATGAGCTGTGCTAGGTTTAGGACAGTAATTTCATCCGGTGATCGTAAAACGGCCGACCATCAATTATCGATAGCAATGAACTAAATAAAAAATAAATAAAAATCCTCTCTTATTTCTCTGTACTAATACTACTAGTCAGTTAAAGCCGTTGTTGGTTTGGGAGTCGGTGAAGTCTGGTGTCGGTGATGTCTGTGATTCCAATGGGACTCTGCATAAACCTGTTTTTCTTTGTATCATGAGCGTAATATATTAGGTTATGGTCTTAATATGTAATAAAAATGAAGCTACTGCATTTGTATAAAATTTTATATTCATTTGTCACTATTTTCCTAATGATGATTTTTAATCATAAAGTTTCTTTCAATCAACATTCAGCGCTAATCTAATTGTTATAAGAGGATTAATTCTTGTCTGTATGCTGCCCCCATAAGACAAAATCACTTTGCATTTCAGTGATTTCGGAAAAGAAAGTATTATTCAGCTTCTGTGTTGTGCTATGCTGTGCTGTACTGTAGCTGCGCTTCGTTTATTTGAAATATGTACAACGACAAAGTGTAGCGACTCACAATAATTTTGTAACCGTGTTACGCAGTTCTCGGACTTTATACTTTAGTTAACTTTGAATTAAAGAACGAATATATCGAGATTCTACGAAAGGAATATAACGAATACTACGGGAAAGAGATGAAAATTTATGGAATATAATCTTGTAAAAGATATTCGACATAATCTACCTTCATATGAATTTCTACATATAAATTACAGAAAAGTGTACAGACGGTATGGATAAATTTAAATTTTTGCTTTTAATATTGTAACAGAAATTGTAATACCCTCAAGTTTATATTCAACGCGAGATCTGATATGATCTAATATGAAACATGTTCGTGGCCATAAAATGATAAAAGGAGCAACAATTTATAATGTTTTATGCAATTGAAATCTACTACGTTACGTATTCCTCAGTCGCCAAATTTATATTACAACGTTGAATGTCGGCAATGTGCAGAAAATTTAAAAGTACTGACGCCGTCCGTTTCACATAGTTGGATTATTATCGTAAAAATCGCTTTAAATTGTATGAGAATTTCCATTCTAGCCATTTAATTCCAGCTGGTGTCTATGGCGTAAATAATACTTGGACTCTAAATCTGTGTCCCGTTACGCAATATCGTCGATTAATTCATAATTATCATATGTATAGTCTATCTGATTTTCGTTCCAAAGTGCGTATTATGGCACATACTTTACCTCTCGATCATCAAATTTCTTTCACGACACCTTCAATGAAACACGAAGCCTAAATCTTTTCTTTCGCTAAGTTTTCATAATTTTGCCGATATTCGCTACAACATTTCGTTAAATCTAGTCGAAAGTTTAAGGCTCGCTGAATGTTTGCACTTTTAGGAAAATATACTTACGTTGTTATGTATGTAATGCTATAATTATGTTATAATTTTCACGATAAATTTAATTTTTATGCAATGAAATATCGTAAATAGTTTTAATGTTTGCGACGCGAAAGATAATATAAAAGAACGATTGACTGATATTTGTCGAATATCGTATTCGCGTAAAAATGTGTAAAAGTTCATGAATAAAATCTTGACATAGCTGTACAAATAATCTGCCACGGTGTATTACTAGCTCGTCGGAGGAGAAATAAAATTTCATGGTGTACCCGTGTTCCAATTCCTCGAACGCAAATAGCCGTTTATGAGGAAGTTTTCAGGAGTCCTGCAGCATTCAGGCTGTCGTCGTCGTTTGGCGGTAAATGCCAGGGCTGTATGTACATTCGGTGCCCGGAGGGCCTGCTTTGTTACAGCCCACAAACCTCTGATACCATGGCATACTTCATCCTGGACCGCGGAGTATTTCAAATACTCTTGGCATGAAGTAGTTGCACACTGGTCCGGGTGTGCAGGAAGATCGCATTCCCAGTTCCGGTCGAGCTTAGTTCCAGACGGCCGACGAGTTTGAAAACGTTCGAGGCGCTGAACGTGACATGTCGCAACCTTTACTACGCAATTTTGCTTCGAAGGACACTGTTTCTTTTTTTCTTTTTTTTTTAATAGCTACTATATCGACATTCCGCAAGCCGTATCACGCCCATCAAACGAGATACTAAACAGAGGTATTTCTAATTTATCGCACGATGAAGCGTTTGCTTTACTTCCTACGTGAATATCGATTGCTACATACCTGTATCGGAAACCGATCGTGAGCTATCACGAATGGTGTATTCCTATATATTGATTTATAAAACATTCAATAAAAATTTATATTGTTGTATATCCTGTTGATTTCAGTTAAGTTTTATGATTAGTAGTAAGTTAACGGAGGAATGATAACTAATAACCTTTAATAGAAGGAATTCGGCGTATTTTGAGAAAACATTAAACGTTATTAAAGAAGAGTTTGAAAGTTATAGTCCACTTAATAAAAGTAATATTAAATTCGTAACATAATTATGTTTCTATTTGTACTTGCGTAATAGTAAATGTTGTATAGTAAACATTGATTATGTAGTGAACATTTGTGCAGTAACATTTTGAGTTTATAACAGTGAATAATTAGGAGAGAGAGAGAGAGAGAGAGACAGACAGACAGACAGACAGACAGACAGAGAGAAAGAGAGAAGTAGCATATTTTGAAAGGCTCGATCTGTGCCCAAACTTTCCAATGGAATTTTTCGAGACCGAATAAATTAAGATCTCGATAGACAATGAATATCAGCTTTGAAGAGTTGAAAATACAAATCTTCTCTTCAAAAAGATTTTCTCAGCTTAGACTTGTAAAACGACATATAATTATTAAAATGTTAAAAGAAAAAATACGTTACATAATAATATGATTGGTCTAGTAGTAGTGTTTTAAAACACTTTCTTTGTATCGTAGACAGTAAGAACGTAATTACAATCGATTTAACTTCCAGCGAAACAACAAAAGACGTGCCGTATCTTCCAATGTCCACACATTATATCCGAGATAACTTATTTCGACCAAAGTTATTTAAGAGTTATGAATGTTTCGTTGTTAATAATTTAAGAAATATGATAGGCTCGCCCGAAAGAAATTGTAACATCTTTGAGAACGAAGGATACAAACAGGCCTAAACATATGTGCATAAACGATGGTGCTATGACCTCATCCCTTTATCCCTAAAGCGTCTTCTAAACTAAAGCAACAACGAGAAACTTTTTATCGTTGTTCCCATGTTTCTTGTAAAAGCCGCCGCTCGTTATTGACTTTTTCTCCGAGTTTCTTCGTGTTTCTGTCGCCTCCAACAGATATCGCCGGTTGTTACTTGTTTAATCCTGTCTCCAATGAAGTAACAACGAGGAATATCTTATTGTTGTTCCATGTTCCTTGAAAAAAATTGTCGCCTGTTGAGGAATGCTTCTTCAAGTTTCTTAACGACTCTTGTACTGCCCTTCGACCTCGCAACACTCGATACTTTGTCACTAATGGACACCGCGTGCTACGAGGACGAAGGGCTGTACAGGAGAGTGAAGTACACTGGTCGAAAGATAGCGGCGATAGATACTAGAACCACGATATGTCAAAGTTCGATCAAGTAGCTTCACGCGGCTTCACGGCATCTCGTATTCCAAATATACGTACCAGCGTCACAGATCACAGGCAACAAGGCACACGATGAGCAGCGTAGTCATCTTAAGAAAGAAGGGTAGATATAGATACCAACTTGGTACTGTCAATGGGTATGACAGTGGAGCCTTATTTGAACAGGAAATACAATGACACTATATATACAGTCTATTATTAATTTGAAGTGTCTTTGTCACTTTTGTCAAAAAATTGTTAATTTTTGACGATTACGCTGCTAAGAATCCCATAGATATATGTGTGGAAATTATCGAAACTTAGTAACGGATAGTGCTGACCCAAGTGAGAAAACTGCATTTTTGCCGAAATCGAACAGATTTTATTTCTCGTATCAATTTCACGTACATACTCTGGCAGGTAAGTTACTTGGCAGCTAATTTTTTCGTGATCTTTTGCGGGATATGCATATTTTCACCAAATATTATGAAGTAGTTTTGAGCAGTACTTTTTAGAACCTTAATTAAAGTCACCAAAACCTAGGTTACTAATTTCACTTCTAAAAGGTGGAAAAAAAGAAACAAAAAGCTATCGAAATAAAGAGCACTTGTCTTTTAATAACAGATTACACTGAAAATAATAAAAAGAAATGCAGGTACACTAACTCAGTCGAAAGAGAAGATGAACTTTGACTAAAAATCCTGACTCACGAACGATGTATCTAGACATGGTGGACGCCCGTTTGTTTGTTTAAAAAACACTTTTAATCTAACTAATACACACCCAGAAATGCTCCTATGAGGCTTTTAACTGGCGACTGGGGTTAGGGTTGATTTTTTGATTTTTGTCCAATGGTCAGCGCACTGTGAATCACTGGGAATCCGACGCAAAGTCGGGAAGCTATTGGTAGGAGGTTGGAGAAAATGCAGACAAACCTGAGGCAAAATTAGTCGACCACAGGATACGAACAAACCTAATAGGGAATCCGAAGGGGTTTAATTTTCGTGGACCAATGCGAAATCGGGGAACTACTGAGTAGAGTAGATTGAAACGTGCGAATGAGTCTGATGCGAAATCAGGGAGCTGCGGGAAATCTTAATGAAGGTCTCGTAACTCGATTGATAAAAATCGACACAACTCGAGCGGTGAAGTCGCATTGGTATCTCAGCTGTGTTGCACAGGATTATGGGCTTGAATATTATGTTTGAATCAGGGATCAACAGTTACCCCAAAAATTTTTAAGAAGAAAATCAGTAACATTTGTTTATTATTTTTAGCTGAGAATATTAACCATAAAATACGAAGACAAGTTTTCAAAAAATCGTGATTACAAGATTTCAGTTTTTAAACGTTCTGATTAGAAATAATGATTATAAGTGACCGAGAATTTTTCTCGTTTTCCATAGCCATTATTGACGAGGGGAATTATATTTCGATCGGATATATTATACAATAGTATAATAGTTAGCGAAGAGGGAAATTTATTTCGATTGCTCAAAACAGTTACGGGCCAGAGAAATTGTATTTTTGTTGCTCATAATTGTGTAAAGCATTGTTTTGTACTCGACCAAAACGATTCTCTGCTTCCGAACGAAAACAGTTTTTTTGTCACTTTGAAAGAAAGAGACGTGAACAGGGGCCTCTGCAAAACTTGGAGAATCTTATGTTTGTTACATTGAATTTTAATTTATAATTTTAATAATAAATTTAAAAATCAATAAATATAATTTTCTACCGAGGGAAAAGTTTTTTTGAAAATTTGCATTATTGTAATTTATTAATTTGAATTTGAAATTAATTGTTGGCCATTCGAACCGAACGTGCGCTATTCATAGCGGTGAAAGATAAACTTCGAAACCGAAAACCTGTTCCAAGCCAAGATAATATTTTCCTCGTTCATAACTACCATGATGGAAATACGATTTCTTCGATCGATAAATATCATGTGCAATCCGAAACAAACTTCCATTATCTACGATTAGTATGAGCGACCGAAATAGATTTTCCATCACCGATAGCTATCACGAGCTATCGAAATAAATTTCCTTCGTCGATCATGGTTATCGGGAAAGAAGAAACATTTTTCGATCACCTATAATTACATAATTGTAACGAAAACCATTTTAATCGAAAGAACAATTGTTATTCTATGAGCCTTTTTCACTTTGGTCGTAACAGTTGTGATCCCGAGTTTGAATAATTATACTCGAATTTATGTGTGTGTGCTTGAGAGAGAGAGAGAGAGAGAGAGAGAGAGAGAGTCGGTCGAAAAGGAATTTTAGCTGGATCTCGTTATACTCACTTTTAACGGACGCAACGCAAATTGACACTGTTCGTAGCGTTCTGTCTAACGAAATTTTTTGTTAATATTGAATTACCAAGTAGATATTACGCAAAGTATATTTTCGTACAGGGGACTATGTCAAATTACTCGTTAATTATTAGGTCTGAGCTAATACAGATAAATTTTCTTCTTACTCAGAGTTCAATGATCTTCCATATTTTGGCATAAAAGATATAGCATTCCATTTCTGATAATGAAGCTAACGATAAAGATAAAGTTGACGATCACACAATTTGTTTAGGGACAAGTAATATATTTCTCAAATATTATTCAAAGCCAAACAGTTTTTCTATTATCAAAAAAAAAACTAAGAGAGAAATATTTAAGATGCTTGAATCAATCGTGACTTTGTATAAATTGCTTCGAAAGCGATGATTGTTTTTCAGAAGAGACGAGGATAGGTATTTAACATATTAAAAATGATTTCATGTATCTATATGTCTGTAAATTACATACCTATAATTTAGATTATTATGCATAATATATAAATAATACATTATACATAATTATATTTAAATTGCATATTTTTTAAAATTGTATTAGAATCAATAAGGTTAAACAGCCAAAAGCGAACCAACAGCCGCATTAAGTTGGACGATAAAGTTGATTTTTTATATACTAATACTAATACTAATATAGAGTTGCTGGTCTTTTATAATTAACTGCGGGTACTTTTAGCTTAGGCGGAAACTGATCTCGACTGATCGGATCGGGATCTTAGAAGTTTCTTGTCACATAGGATTATTTGGATATTCCAAGTTAAGTTCGAGAGAGGTATTAGAATTCTGAGAAGTTAGTTGAACATACATATAATCGCAAGAGTATGACTTTGTAAGGGAAGATGGCTACATATCACTTCAAAATTGTCTTACATAGCACCTACAGTAATGTATTTAGGATTACACAAATTAAATTATACTTTATCTTAACAGTGAAAGAAGATACAATTGTATTATACACACGAGGATACTAAACTTTTCATTTAAGAAAGAAGCGAGGGATTGGAAGCTTGTTTGTTACGTATGTCAATGAACACGAATATTTCTTTTTTTTTTTTTTGTTTCGTTGAACCAATAGAAAGATATTTAAATTGCGATATGACTGGCGCGCAAAATTTAAGGATCGCTTTTCAATGAAAAATTATCGACATTTAAATTGTTATAACATCTACAAAATATCTACAGTTAACCCATAATTACATAAATAAATGTCTAATTTTCAAATTTCTTAATCCTGCGGGAGTCACTCTGCGTGTGTAATTAATGTGTTTGGAAGCGGGCGTTATCCTCTCGTTGCCTTATCACAAAACGTTTGATAAGTCGATGAAATATAGCGATGAAACTAAATTGGAATTCGCCAAACCGTCAGACAGTGTTCCATTGAAATTATCTAAAAAAGATGCTTGCCCGAATCTCTGGAAATGACCGAATCGTGATATCTGATTTGCACGATGCACACAACATAGTATTCAAAGAATTCTAATTATAATTCTTAATTCAATGCATACCGAAATAAGAGTTTATCGAATAGTCTTTTAACGATAGCGTTTGTTTGGAGGTACGGAGTTTATGATCCTTGAAACTGTTTCCAATATTGGTATTATCGATAGCGATATTCACGTAGTGACGTGTGCACACTGTGAAGGCATTGTCGCGTTTCTGTCCAACTAGTTTTGGACTTTGAACCGGAAAGCTGTTTAAATGCAAGTGCTGCTGCACTCTACCATACCTGTTGGTTCGAGCACAACAAATTGACGTTACGGCGCTGCACACCGAGAAATCAATTCCAAGTTGCAAAGTAGATCTGAGAGGAAAGTGCCTCTATATTAGTCAACAAAAATCACGTCGCTATACGATTAACCGTTGACGGTTTTGTCCAACAAAGTGTTAATATGTATCGAAACCTGGAATTTATAATTTTATGAAGTCACTATCGGCTTTAATTGAAATGTCATTGCTAGTTACACGAGTTATTCACATAAATGGCAATTATGCGTAGATCGAACGTAATAACGCTGATTAGTCTTCGATATATAAAGGTACAGAGATGAGTCGTGCGGTACCGACTGGCATACCATATCGATCAAAAATTAGTTCTGTTCTTTCTTTTTCAATAATTTTATATAACATATTTCGACGTCATATTATTTATTCCAAGATTTTCGCGCGTTAAACGTATACGTTGATATTGCCAGTGTAGAAAGTTATTTTTTAGATATATATACAACATATTTCGACGTCATATTATTTATTCCAAGGTTTTCGCGCGTTAAACGTATACGTTGATATTACCAGTGTAGAAAGTTATTTTTTAGATATATATACAACATATTTCGACGTTATATTATTTATTCCAAGGTTTTCGCGCGTTAAACGTATACGTTGATATTGCCAGTGTAGAAAGTTATTTTTTAGAGCTGACGCCTTGTTTTTCAAGTAAGTAAATGATCTCTTTTCGTTCTATATACTATATCTATTTTATTAGGAGTAATTACCAGGCCGAATTTTGCATCTTTTCTTATGTTCTATACACATTATGAATCGTCTAAAATGTTTCCACGTGTTTGTCGTCCATTATCGATAAATGAGCCGTCCACCAATGCAGACCACATTTCTTTCGTCTGTAGGTTGAATCTGAATGGCATTTATGCCAGTCTGAATTTAACTTTAAAAATGTTCGTTTCACCATTAATTGTAAAAAGAATATTTTTCAAACTTTGGTAAAATAACTTGGCATAACGTCGGTATTCTGTCTTGCGAGCAATATGTCGAAATTTTTGTTTTCGATATTCAAAAATTGAAATCTATAAATATCTCTGATTGGAAGGAATATAGCCTTATAAATATACGTATATTCTAAATTTCAACGTATGAAATTATTAATAATAAATTGTCTCATCGGTCTAATGTTGTATTGCAACGGGATGATTATTCCGATACAGATAATGTCATAATCATTGTAATCTTTAAACCACTGATCTTAATAATTAATAATTCTTGAGTTTAATCCGCCTAATATGTTTGTTATTAAATGTCTAATTGTATTTTAATATGTATATATGTATAAATCTAATTGTGTTTGAAGAAATAGACAAATCGGTAGAATTTCGTTCATTGAGCAAACACAAAGTAAATTACATCTGAGTATCTCTGAAACTCAGTTACACTATATCCTTCAAACAAATCTTTGTTGCGAAAGCAATTGCTCGCGTGTGCGCTGGTTTCGTCTTAAAGTATGTACGTCTCCCTTTTACTACTAATTGTTATTACACTGGTTTCATTAACATCCACGAGGCATGTAACTGAAGAAGCTGCATTTCAGCTGTGGGGATAACGTATTTGCCATTAGAAGGCTTTCTAGGATATTCTCGTCTAGTAACTGATTTCTATACCTAAATTCTACGTTGCCGCGTTAAGTGTCTCCGCGTTTCATGAAACGTTTGAACGTGGATTTTCTTTCTTAGCTATGTCATTCTATGTATTTGCGCTGTATTTTGAGATATACTATACGGTATACGAGATAATTTTATAGAGATGTGAAACGACGAGCAAGAAATTATTTCTAATAAAAGTAATTTATAGTATGATTTGTAAAAAACACTATTACAACGTTATATATGAAATTATATACGAAGAAGCCTTGCCAAACCTACCTACATGTAGAAATCTTTGAATAAACGTATTTTACGGTATATACTCTAGGATTAACCGTTTGAAACGTTAATATAATGAAATATGAAGTAAATTTTAGTTATTTATTTACCATAGATGTAACGAGTAGACGAAAAATACCGCAAGGAGGATAGGCGTGTTTAAAGTTTAAAGGTGACAATGCGCGTGGCTATACTCTTGCGCATACATACATACATTCGTACATACATACATACATATATAGATATATATATCTTAAAGGGAGGTGGAATTCTTTCAGTGGTGGCGTTCGCGGAGGTCGCAGTTGTACTGTAAATCTCGAAGTTCGTCGTCGGCGCTAATTCGAAGTTTGGCGCAGTTGCTGCAGAGCTGTTCTATGGCCTCGCGAACGTATACATGCACGGCTTTCTAATATATACGCGACTATCGAATACATAGAAACGAAAGTACGAGTCGTGCATCGCACGTACCGACCCTGTGTTCCCCATAGAAGCCTGCTGGATGTAAAGCGAGCCCTAGGAGGGGGCCAGCAATATCTTTGAACAGAGTTCGGCAGAGATCGGCATACGCGTTTCCCTTCGGCTGCGAATAATTGCTCAGAATGATGGCGACGAAGGGGAAACGGTGATCTCGAGAGGGTGAGTCCAGCTATAAACACAGCTAACCTCCTCTGTAACGTTGAATTTTCCGATCAACCGCAATGACGAAGCACTTTCCTCGCATTATATATTCATCGAGTGTTTGGCTATTGATCTTGTTTACATTTTTCCTATAGTTCTCTTTATAAACGTATTATCTGTACAGTCATGGACAAAATTACGCGGATAAGTTGCACAACTGGCTATCGTTATCTTTAATTACAAAAATGTTGTTAGTTAATTTAAACTGCTTGATTTAAATAAATATTTAACTCGGTAATATGTTATTTATCAATTTTCTAATGTAATCTTTGCTAACATTTTCACATACCATTTGTAAATTGCTACAAATTTTTGTTATATTATATCGCTTATCTTTATATTTATTAATAAATTAATAAATTGGATTTACAGGATGGCGACACCCAAGGCGAGCCACGTTAACAGTTTTTTCAATTTTGAAGTTAAGGAGAAATAAATTTCGTTTCGAATAAAAGATGTTTGGTTCCTAGATGACCGTTACATGGTGATGAATAGTTTCCATCAAATGAAGATTTGAAGGTCACCTTCGTCTTTTTAACGATTAACGAAGATTTACCATCTCATTTCGAGGCATTCACGGGTTTGGAAACAGAACTTATATAGTTCGAAGACCAAAAGGAACGGGATTTAGCTGCCAACAAAATTTTAGGTTTCATTTCTTTATTTCATTGATTTCGTTAAAAAGAAGATGGGTGGAAGAGTACCGTCTTTCTGATTTTGTATTCTACGTATAAGTCAAATTGGGTGCTAACCGTTTGTCCTTCTGTAATGCGAGAATTCTCTTATGCGAACACTTTTGTCTCCCAATTAGTTCATATTACGGAGGTTCTACTGTAATTTGAGTAACTGAAGATTAACTTAACGTACTGATTACCATCTAAAGTAATTGATTAATTCTTTAGCTCTGGGAAGAATAGAAACACATTTGAATAGTCTTGCAAAGAAGACAAAATTTCACCGAGTTTAAGTTTCACCGAGAGTGAGTAAATTTATGTTTAGTTAATTAACGACCTATGGAAGTACAGCGTTGTATATTTGTCTCGTTCGTGTGC
Organism: Bombus bifarius; assembly: GCF_011952205.1. Taxonomy (NCBI): domain Eukaryota; kingdom Metazoa; phylum Arthropoda; class Insecta; order Hymenoptera; family Apidae; genus Bombus; species Bombus bifarius. The sequence continues at coordinate 126,597 of NW_022884976.1, forward strand.
TTCGTTTACAGTGAACTAATAAGCTTCTGGAGAACCTCTGTTTAGTAAGATAATCTATTTACGCTTGGTATTTCTTTACAATCTGTAGTTTTCCATGCTAGGGTGTTACTCGAGTGTTTACGTGATTTTATTCTATTTTAACAATTTTCATCGTTAAACACAACTTACCAGTACTGTAGTTTTTGGTTAAACAGTCTCAAGCACAAATTAAAAATATATCTATATTGTAGGGACGAAACAGATTAATGGAAACTTTTTTTACAAATTTCCAGAGGTGTAGAGTCACGCTACGATGGTTTTTACTTACTTTTTATACGCCCTGTGTATAAATTTGAACAAAGGAATGAAAAAGGTCTGGTTGAAACATAACCGAATAAAAAAATGATTATCAGAATATGTAATGAAATTTTTTAACAGAATATTATGAAATGAGCGAATACAATTTAATAATCGCTATTTCTAGACTTTATATCACACGCCGTTATAGTACAGAACTAGGGGAAGCAGATTTACCACTCTATTAACTGAAAGACCGATCACCATTTTCCCTGGCATCGCTTTAGGTACTTTTATGTACGTGGAACGCTATATGTATAGCAATCTGATGGCTCAGGTTGAACATATGTGGCTCGATATATTCACGATTCATTTGGGCAATATGATTCCGTCGATAACGCGCCGCCTGTAATTCCTGTTTCAAACATACATATAATTAGATAAGAATTATTTATATAACACATGGATGTCCTGATATTTTATTCGAATAACGATAATTAATCCTTTAAAGGGATTAATTACAAAATACAATTTATAAAATATATACATATATATATATATATATATCTATGTATATATTTTATAAATTGTATTATAGAAACGCACTTGAAATATATATATATATATATATATATATATATATATATATATATATATAAATAGCGTATTTATGATATCATTCCTACTTTCAAGTGCGTTTCTTGAGATAAAGGAAAAATAATTACTACAATCGTAATAGACATTTAATACTCTACTTTACTAGAGTAATCACAGTTTATTACAACGCGCGAAAATTTCTTCCTTTTTATTTTCCTCGAGATAATTTACGATTTGTTCGTGAGAACATTCGATAAATTGGTATAACGAATTGGAATAATAGCTTGTACGCAAGGATCCTAGACATACAAATGAATATAGGGAGCTTTCTATGTAAACGAGGATGAGGGTTATATTCGTGAAAAAATCACAATTTTTGGAATTGTGTTAATTTATATTGTCAGCTTGAGATTTAAAAAGATACAAAGTGAAGATAAACGACCAACATTAAATTATTTTAAGCAATTACAAAGTTTTGTTTTCCAATTTTAACATCTGTAAGCTTATTAATAATATCCTCGTAACAGAGAATTTTTAAAGTATCCATTTTTATGTACGCTATTAGCAGTGCGTTAAGCTTTTATTAGAGTACTGCGGAAGAGTACTGCGTAAATAATGTTTTCATTACGGATTTTTAAAATTCGATTATAAAATTCAATTTTTCGGAAGCGATGACTATATTCTCAAGCTTTCTTCGCTATAATCATGCATGTGTACATAGATTTCAATTTATCGCTTATATCTTTATATATCAGCTCTTCTACAAGAATAAGTAACTATTCTATCACAAACGGTTTATGATAAAATATTCTGTCTAGGAGCTTCACCTCCTTTTAATCGTACGTTGTTCTCATTGCTATCATCGAAAAATACTTCTTTTTTGTAATTCATCACCTTTTTATATTGAATTGGAGTAATATCCCCAAACTTCTCGAAATCGTTAGGCATATTTTTAATGAAATTGTTTATGCTACGTATAACGATACCACTGTAGATATTGGACGTGTGGACGATTTGCTAACAGCAATTATTTTATCTAAAATCTTTCCCCAAACACACGTTAATGAAATACCAGTTTATTAAATAATGTAGCCGCTTCTACTCGAGCAACTGGCTTTTCAGTTTCATTTCTGAATAGTTTGTTTAATGTTATTTAATGTTAACGTAATTCTCTTTTAAGCCACTTGTTACATCAGCTTGCGCAGACCAACTTGTATTTAGCAAAGGTTTCGCAATAAGTATTATTACCTGTATGTATGTTTTGATTAAATATAGAAGTTAAAGTAAGTGGATTTGTTTATTTCATGCAGTGATGGCAAATATCCTAATACCTAATATCTAATTTGCCTACTGGTAAACGCAATTTTGCAGGCATATTCGCCTTAGAGTTAAATACATTTGATCGTACGTTATTAAGTGTATTAGCTAATCAGATCATTGGGATGCTTCTTGCTCAGTCTTGTTTGCTAGTAAATTTAGGTGGTCTTTTAATAACTTTTTATATCTCGCAGCAAGACACGTTATTGTATTGTCAACTAATTCCATCTTGAGATTTTTTCTGACATCTTTGTTTCTAACATACTACGGAGCATTAACTGTTGTACTTGAAGCTTCCGTTTTTTAGACGTTGCTTATAGCAACTGTACCTATGCCAGAGTTCGATCCGTAGATACAGTTCGATAGGTAGATTCAATAATAGTTTCTGTTGAAGTGGTTACCACTTCTAAGAAAACTCTACATCTGGTCTTTTTAGTTTTTTCAAGCACTGAAGCCATCGACAGCGTGTAGACAAAAGACTGCGACGAAGTCAGACCATAAACAGTAGACAGGCGACGTTGGCTTCGGGATTTTCAGTTATTCGGTAACACAGCTAGCGTGCGGATCTAGATCAGCTCAAATTGTATTCTTACTTATAATTACACTTCTATTTAAAATATATTTTCTGCCTTACAATTTATCCACAAGTTTTCTCTGTTTACACATCGAATAACCTCAACAGTTTCGAATAATACAATTTTATACGTTAGATTCAGTTTTGAGTTTCTTCGCTCTACATAGCCCGTGTTTCTTCTTGTTATTTGAATCTTATTTTAATCTTTATCTCAATCCATTTTTGTCTGGATGTGATGGTAAAGCGTCTGGATCTTTCCTCGTTCGCTTTTATTTTCCATTTAAAGAACCAAGCATGTGGAGTTAGTAGGCATTGCCGCAGAAGCTAAGAAGCAATGTCAGCGTCATCGTGCATTGTTAAAGTAGCGGTGTCATCGGCAAGAGTTAAAGGAGAAGCGGTACACTGTGATATACACGGGGAAATGAACGTAACTCGTACATTTGCTTTTAATTGGCCAAAATAGCATCTCTCTTTTCTCTCTTTCTTCATTCCCTGTTACGATTATAAATATAATTTCTATGGAATTTATAAAGTATTATTATTTATAATAATAAATGTAATAGTATTAAGAAAAATATAACGTTTAGTTGATGTACAAATGACGGAATACGATTGCAAAAGGATAGGAAAGCAAGAAACGGTAAAGAAGTTTAAATGGATTTCGATTAGCTACTCAAATTGACCTTGAGTTAATCGAACGTACAGCGATACATCGTTGGAAGTTGTCCGAAACAGGGACACGAGATGTAACGTTAGAGAAACGAACGGCGGACAGAAAGGCAAACAACAACAGAGACGGAAAACGAAAATGAGAAAAAGAAAAAAAACTTTCTTGCAAGACACTGTGTAGATGGCTGGGGTTAACAGGGGGACGGAAAGGAGGGATAATTGAATACAACTTGATCGAGCCGCGCGTTTCCACCCCATTAAATCGGGCTTAAGTTCGTAAGAGAGAGAAAAGGAGTTAGGGGCGGAATTGAGCAGGAAGCAAGAGGTCAGAGAAGGACGAGAGGGAAGAGAGCGCAGACGGTGGCAGGAGGAGGTAAGAAGAAAATGGAAGCAGGCGAGCGAGAAGTGGAGAGAGAGAGAGAGAGAGAGAGAGAGCGAAGAGGACTAGAGGAAAGGGGCTAGTGGTGGGCTCTGGTAGCACGACGGAAAGGCGAGAGAATGTTTACTGCTACCCCAGCTGGGGGCCAATCAGTATAGCCCCTTACACCCTTCCAGGCGAAGACTCTTAACCCCTGCCTCTCTCGCCACGGCAGTCTTCCAGGACGTTGTACAGTCGTACAATAGAAACGCGCCGGCAATAGCTAAGCCGATGTCGTTATACAGCCGGATTATTCCTCAGCCCAGTAAAGCTCCGTTATGGCGATAATCAAATTAACTCGCTTCGAATTTTAAAGACAGCGCGCGCCACCGCCCCTTTGCCGGTAGAGCCACTGCCAATTTGGCGCAGCTGGCCTCACATCGGATTACTCGGTCACCCAGTTACTGATACCGTCTTTGTCTTTCAACCCCGCTGACAGCGGCCCATAAATTTGGACAACCTAATCTAACGTATCGAAAGACATTGGTCATTTCAAGGAAGATGGAGCGGAGGACATGTACCTCGTTTTATCCATACAGCTTATCCAAGGTGTCCAAAACGATCGGTTATCTTATCGCTTGTCAGCGGCAGTTTTCAATAAACCGACCAAAACTAATTGTAAACCAAAGTTTCTAATAAACAATATTGATGGAAAACATAATGCAAGTTTATGTTATTATGTTACGTCGAATCGGATCCGTACAAATGGTGCTGGATGTTGCGTTATTTAACAAAATTTTAAAATAGCTACTGAAACGGAGTAGTATTTTTTAAGTAAGAGTCATGTAGCAATAAAACGTTTTATAATTGTTAAGAAGGATACTGCAAGAGAGTCCCCGCTGCATACATTTAGTTAAGTATGGATCACTTATTTTAAAAGCGACGTAATTCCATTTTTTGAAAAAGTTGAGAAAGCGACAAATTCAGATACACTCTGGTGTGATTTTATTTACAAACAATTTATAGTTTACGTCTCAAAATATGTTTTAAAAAATCATTTACTTTGAGAGCGATGCAAGTCTATATAACCCGTAGCCTACCCAAACAGTCGACATAATATTAGCAATGAAACAAAAAAAAATGATTGCGAATGTTTATATCTCTATATCTGATATAATATTGCACGCATCTTTAAATGCGATTCAGTAATATATTCGTAAATTGTTGTTACATTTAAAGTATTATTAAATGAATAATAGCTTTACGTTTATTTATATTCAGAAACTTGACTTATTTATTTAACGCTTTAACGTGAATCTAAACTTTGTAATAAAGTTCGATGAAACCTCTGGATATTTCGAATGTCTTTCTCTAGCTCATTATTTACAGAAGGAATTACGTTGATAACAAATTACAGAATAAAAATTACAAATTACAACGAACATAGATATATATGTAGAATATGGTAAAATACAAAGATATGATGCAATTATTGCCTTACATCACGAGTATTTTAAAACGCTTCCACATAAGGATCCGAAATGAAAAATAGAATGTATTCGATATTAATGTTACAAGCACATTGTTACAGTAGATAAATAAATACTGAAATGAAATAATAGTACGTTGTTCTTTTTGCTCTTATTTATAGATAACGGTGGATTAGAGTATAAAATATGAATCTTAAATAATTAAAATTTGATGAATTGTGCAATGCGTTAATTTCGAAAGTGGCGTAAGTCCATCGATGAGCCCGAAAAAAGGTGTCGTTCTAGTTAATTTGAAAAAAAATTATTTATATAATTACCAATAACAATACTCAAGTAGACCGCGTCAGGATTATTCAATCGATAGAAATACAAACTTGAACAACTCGAAGCGAAGGAAAATGAATTTAGACCACTTTCAAAATATACGTTCCAACATGTATAAACAAAATACGTGGTGGAAAATTGTTTGATGTTTGTACGATCATTCATATAACATAAAAACATTTATATTCGTTTGTTTTGCATGTTCGTGTATTGAAATGAAATACGGAACATTCAATAATTGGTTGTAACTGCTAATTCAATTAGGCTCCATCCAAACCATGCATTATTCCATACGACTGTGCTTAATTTCAACTTTGCATAGTTGACTTTCTAAATTAATAACAAGGATTACTTTACAAGCTACATAGCGTACTTATATTGTTTGTACTTATGTAATATATCGTAGTGTGCGTGTGTTTGTATATTCATGATATTTGTGGTTCGCGGTTTACCACTAAATCTAGGTTTTACCTTCAAATACGTTGTAACTTGATTTATAACGTAACAGTGCATCAACAAAACGTTTTATTAACAAAGACCAGATACACATACGCATGTAATATAATTCACGCGCATTCGCTTTTCTGCTGATCGGTATTATTGTATTCTCCGCTTATACTTATTTGTATCGTTTCGTCGAAAATGGTTGAAAATCAGACGAATTTAAACTAGCTTAAGAGAGATAGCTTTAATTTTCACTGAATATTTCCAATTCCGATTTCATAGAAAACCGTTGCATGGTAGGAAAAATGAACAAATCTCGTGCCTTATAATATCTAACGTTGGACAAAGTCTGTCCCGATTCTTTTCAAAGTTAAATCCGCGCAAGTTCTTGCCCTGTGCTCTTCCGTATAATGCTCCAAAGTGCAACGGCTTGCGTTTAGAAGCATTGTTCCCAACAACTAAAATTCGCCAGACGTGCATAGCATTACAAAATGATCGGATAGCTGGTGAAAAGTAATTGGGTCGCGATGAGTGTCTGCATCTTGAGGTAGTCGTCATATTTGAAAGAGATTCGTCGCGTAATCCGCCTAGAATCGAGTGTAATGACTTTTCCACGACAAGAAAGCCAGAACTCATGTCAAATCGATGTATTTGCCTGCCTAGACGATCCTTCCACGAAATGCATCATGAAATGTATGCTAAAAAGACTGCAACCACTCGTAATAATAGACTGCTGAATGAGATTACCAATTCTGAGCCATTACGGATAAGAGTATCGCGTTCTCTCTGTCACCTGTTTAACATCGCGCTTCTTTTCTTTCCATATACGCTCAATTTGATTTATCGAATTGTTTCGTTTTTTGAATACACGCGGAATATTGGAGGAAATGTAAATTTTTAAATTTTACTTCTTTCACATTATATCTATATATGGTGAAATAAAATATGGTCAAACTATCGATCTTTCACAAAACGTAATTCCAAAATTTATCGCTTTGTTAAAACAAATTGATATTTCAACTGATACCGTATTATTCAATTACGAGCTTTTAGTAATTATGATATTCACTTTGAAATTTCCTTACAATTTTAAATATTCGTTATTATCCTAATGACACTGTCCAATCGTCGGCGAAAGCACAGCATCTAATAGTTCCGTTAAAAAGATTCTGTTAAACGATACTTTACGCGAACGTGTATTCGGATATAATTGAAAAGCACAAATATCAAAATATAGCGAATTTAGAAGAATTTAATTTATTTCTATGACATTTTCTCGCATGTCGAATCGTTTCAAAGCTATAATCTAATCTATTCGCGCGGACTGCGGATCACTTTAGCTAATCCCTAATTGAAATACATTCGATACCATAAGCTGCATATTATCGTAACAATACATTAATAATATACAACCATTACGATATGAATTGCGCGCCTAGTCTTCTCTAACGAATTTCAACAAAAGTTGTTTTATTCTCGTAATATGAAACGACGGATATAAAAATATGAACGAAATATTAGCTTTCGGTATCTGTTACTTTAGCGTGAGAGATATACTTTTGCACTTTCGCATAATAATTTGATACGAGGTGTGCAATATTAGGATACATATTGCACATCATTTAATTGAAATAATCTGATTGCATCGATCAATCGGCTCGTATCTCTTAAATACCTACGTTCCATCTGCAGCTAACAACATTACCAAATGCGTAACATCCGGTGCGGATGTGATTATAGAACATTAATGCGGTTATTAGATAACCATATACGAACCGTAATATCGATTTGGTCATTATTCGGCTAGTATTTTGAGAAAGAGAGAACGAAGGCGAAGAAAGTTGCCGGTAATAGAAATAGCTGATCTGAAATCTGTCGTTTGCTGCAGAAGCTAGTCAGAAGCGGCACGACAATCAGTGCAAGAACGCAACTTGCATGCAAGGGAATCTGCGATTTCACGGAGATTCTATTTTGCAAGGTAGCGATCCGTATCACCAATCAAGTTCTTTCAATCCTCGACGATCCAATCGAAGCGCCCTTGTCTCTCTTCTCTCCTTTCTACCACCATCTCTCCTTCTTCCGCGTGTACCGCGCTTTCTCCGATTTACCTTCGAATCACGACATCTATATCCTTCTCAATAAACGCCCTTACGCATACGTTTCAGAACGAAAGTCGTAACTTTCTTGCGAAATTAAAAGAATATTTTTACCATTTGCCCTCATTTTCCAACAGAGCGTAGCCGTTTAGCTTGTTTCAGAATCGCCACGTTTCCGTAGAAACTGGAAAGGCGTTTCAGCAACAGTTGAAGAGAAGAAAAGATAATCGATATCAAAATACTGAACCTGCTAGCAAAAATTTAACATACGAGATACAAGTTTGTCTTCCGGAAGTAAAATTCTTCTGTGAATACGGACCAGTGGAAGTGTTCGCAGTAGCTATGCATCGTAAAATTGTATATAGCGACATTTAGAAGAAGGAAAAATACAGGGAATCTCATTAGCTCTGGCTGGATGATGGTGACAATTGCGAATTATTCTTATGTTTATCCGTTGAGAAGACTCGACGAGGGTAGACGGTCTTGTCGCACGAAAAAATCAGAACGACAAAATTGGTAGTAAAAATGGTCTTCCTCTAACTCGGGCGAGAGGATCGAGGACTTTGTCTTGGCCGATCTTCTAGCCAACCGAGGCGGAAGCTATGTATATCCAGAAGGGTCTCGAGGCAAGGATTCGAGTATATATAAGCTCGAGGGAGTGGATTAGAAGAGGTCTGGAGGCTTTGGCGGATCGGTCGGACTCGTGTTTAAGTAGCCCACGTTGTGGGATAGTCCGACTTCTTGGTTGGGATTAGCTTAGTTACAGATAACTAAGTCGAGATTTGGAGAAGCTGAAGATACAGATGGAAGAAAGTAGGCAGAGAGATGAAGAAAACGGCGGGGGACAAAGGAAACGCAGATGGGACGATAGAAGGAGAAAATCAGGGAGAATCCTCGGAAGCCGAGAAAAGCGACAGTCCTGAAATCGGTTTACCTCTACAGAGAATTACCGGCATGTATGCGTACACGACTACAAATAACCGTAAATTGTCGGTGAGGAGTTTGATTATCTTTCCGGCCTCTCTAGGACGCGAAGTGACATCAGCCGGATATTTCTGAAGCGGATAGAAGGATATTGTGATCCCTACGGTGAAACAGCCGCTGGCTGAGCAGCCCTTTGCGCAGACCAATGTCTCGCGATATTACACGGCTCCAGTTGCTATACAGCGAGAGAAAGAGAGAGAGGGAGAGACTAGCTCGGCGAGCAGAGACAACCAAACAAGATCTCTATTCTTGCTCAGAGTTAATTGTCTTGCCAATGTCGGATTAGCAGACTGAAGAGCAGGACTTACTGGCCTTCTGTGCGATCGCTTACTCCCTTAACCGACATTACGAACTTCACCTCGATCTTCCCCTTGACCTTGTCATTTCAAACTTCTTTTCGTTCTTCGCGTCGCAACGTATCGTTATTCCTATCCACGTTATCGTTTCTTGCTCGGTTTATCTTTATTTTTATTTTTATCGTTGCTTGCCTTTTTCTTCTTTCGTGCATCGTCTTCCAACGAGTCGGTTCTTCGTTTTCCACTGTCCTGATTTTTCCTTTACCAGGCAGCAATTTCGCTGTCGATCTCGATCTCTATGCATCTTTTTGATTCTGTTACGATTCTAACCACGTCAAAATCTTGATTTCGGCCATCTCGGTTACTGTTGCCTGTGATGAATGACGTCCCTAGCTCCTGCAGTGTACCCTACATGGTATACCAACTATTGTACGAACAATGGAATACAACTATACCAATGACAGTTGAGTTACAAATCTACCGAATACCGTAGCTGAGAAATTCAAATTAGAATTTTAATTATTAATACGTAGTTTACACATTATCAAAATTACAATCAAGTTTACTCTTTCTTTATCATTTGTAGTTTCCTATACAATTCGATTGAAATATTTTTTATTATGCGTATAATTCGTCTCTTTCTAATTGGATGATTTGCTATCTTATCGCGCTAAATTCAATTAAATGACTGGAACAATTTGTAATAATTCCTACTTTCAAACTTCAATTGAAAAGTTAATTAGAAAATTGATTTTGTGCAATTTAATAATCCATGAATAATGTCTACATTTATCGTATTCGTGTATTAAATTAAATAAAAGACAACAGGCATAATGCTGATCATTGTTGCCTTTCAACAGCTTTTGCACTATAATCTGTTGGTTTTCCTTCTGCAGTGTAAGACATATGCACTTCAATTTGATACGAATGTTGCAGTATGGTTACATTTAAGGCTAAAGGCTCTTTATGGTTGACATTTGGATATCGACATTGAAACTCAGCTGGCTTATTTCAAGAACGAAGATTAACGTAGTTCGATAAACCCCTTATCATCCAAGCGCATAACTTTCTCTATTTAAATGCTAATAGATTTGAAACGGGTCACTTTAGTTTCTAACTTGTAACAAATACTTTATCCAAAATATATAACATTCGCTCCCTTGATTCACTCCATTGTTTCGTGTTTTACATAGCACATATTTCAATTTAAAAATAAGGTACATATTTCAGACGAATGTGAATAAAAATGACAAAGTAGTACAAGTATCAGAAATTACGATAAGCGTGAATCATCAAGCTATTTAGTTAATTAAAAAATGGGAATTATATATAATAACATATAGATGGGCTTGGACGTTGTTCTTTATTTTAAATGTTTAAAACGAACAACGAGAAACTTTAATCTTCGAGCTATCGGCAAAGTCAATTAATCATATCGAAACAAGCTGCGGTTAATCAGACGGAAATAGCAGATCGATTAGAGAACCACATAAACTGTGTATCTATTGTTCATCTTTAAGAGCAATATCGAGAATCTAGGGATCAGCTTTACTTAGTCCTGTTGCAATCTCCAGTGTGTTGTTTCGCGTACCAGTTTTAGTTAAAGCAGATTGAAGGGAAGGGCAAGAGAATGGTCGAGAGTAGGCTGTGTTGACGTTGAAAGATGGTGGTGCTCCTTCTCTCTGGCCGCTACTTTCAGCATGATATAGCACCATCCAAATGCGCTGATAGATCCAATTTACAGAACGCCTTTAACACACCATACCGACTCATACCCAAAACTTCCACCACAAATTCGTTCACAGTGTTAAAGATAATTTTTAACTTTTTAAATCTCCTGTCTGGCTTAACCCTTTGAGCAATAGCGAATGATATAGCTATTTCTTTGTTTTGTTCAATTCAATCAAAACTACTTCTTCAGGAAGAATTAAATAACATATTTTCCACGAGGTAAAAGAAGCACTTTGAATAATTTCTCTGAAATTGTTAGCTAAAATAGTACGAATAATACATCGGTAATTAAAGTTACACATATTGAATGACATTAAGGTATAATAGTTTTTAACCAACAGTGTTACTCAAAATGGAACGCGTTAATTAACGACAAATATAACCATAGTATGATACTATGAGAATAATAATAATAATTTCTAACATCAGTCATATTTATTTTAAAACGTTAAATGTTAATATAAAGAACTGCAATACGAAAATAAAGTATTACATTGATTAGCACAGTTAAGTGAAACAGCAGACCTTACAACCTCGCTGCCATTCGTGTTTGTTGGTAGAATTTGTTTAATGTAATGTATAAAGCGGAAAATATTAGTAAAAACGGAATGGACATTATGTTCGTTAGAAATGTCGTTGAAAAATTTAGTAAAATTGCTACAGACTGATTATAACGATAACGTTGTCTTGACGGAGATACCATCGTCGTGCTATTTTACCACATTTGCAACAATTTGCTTAGTGTCTACTGACAAATTGCAGAGTATATAGAAGATATACATAAAAAAATTCTTTTTCTCTGCAGCCGACTATAAAAGGTAAGCAGATTACGAAATAAGTTTGAAAACTAATGCAAGCTTAGCATTTTTTCTCAAAAGAACGATCGAAGTGCTAACCGCAGTTTCTTTGGGTCTTTGGGCTGTAACGATGAGTGCGATATAACGGAATTAAAAAGTGTGACAAGGAAGTTGAAACGGAGCGTAGAATAACGCTACGATGCTCGCGACAAATCATTTTCGAGCACCCTGTACATAGCATCAGCTATGCATATAAGATCCAAGCGATTAATCCGCGTAGAGCAATTAGTAGTGCAGAGGATCCGACAATCGGGCTATAGGTCTCGATTTCAGTCTCTGGAGGGCTGAACCAAACACCTCGTCAGGATGGACGTGTCTGTAGCTCGTGTGAGCCCAGCTGACCCTCGACGATTAATAGTAAACTTAATTATTGGACCTCACGCCACAACAACGCGTCGCACCTCTCCTACGCACTTGTGCTCCGCATCTATCGTCTATGCTCGTATTCCGCGTGTGCGTGAAAATACGCACTGCGAACGTCACTTAAAAGAACTTTGTAAAAATCAAACCAATCGACTTGAGTTTTCTTTAGAAGCTAGAAAGGTTGGTTTCCTAGATGTTGTATAGGAAGAGTATTGACAAAAATTACAATTGGTCGGAATCGCGAAAAAGATAACAAAGGTTGCTTCTTGAACCTTTTTATCCTGTAAATTAAACTGTGATTAAAGTCTAGAAAATATATTTTCTAGATTTATGGCAGTTATATGCATACTGAAAATTTCCTTTAAATCGGCCGATACAGAAGCATTCCATATGCATATAACTGACATTTCACAAAACGTATCTCTCAAATTTTCTTTGCGCTTCCGACCAACTGCAATTTCCCAATATTTTTTTTAGACGAGGTCTAGTAAACTAATCCTTTTAACTGTTAAAAGAACCTCAAGCCTTTTTATTCTAAATTCTATTGTAAATTCTATTCCAAAGGGTGTTTAATAACTCCTCTAATCGGCCAACGCTTCTTCTCTTCTCTTGGATCAAATTTTTGTTCGTTTGTATCGCGACCCATAGTTTAGAAACCTTGCTGTAGATTATTTTTGTCGAGTATTCTGCGCTTGTCCGTTGCTAATCCTCTCACAGTTTCTTTTTTAATCCTTCTTTCGTATGTATGTAAAACAAAATATCATCAACGAAGACCAATCTTCCAACTTCAGCGACTGAAATGCGGCGCCAGACGAGCACATTTTTGCCATTCTATTTAAAAAGAACTTGCAAATCTTTTTACGCTCAGTTTGGTTTAGTGTTTGGCTTTCGCTATATTTCAAGCAGAAATAAATTTGTCTCGTCGTGCAAACGAAAGTTACGTCTTTCTTCCAAGTCTGTTCGAATAATAAAACAATCGCTTTTCTAATGTGAAATTTCATTTATTCGCGCACAGATTGCGATTAATTGATGGATTCTTTAAATATTTATGTACTTCGTATCTTTTTCACTTCCAAGTCATACAACTTTTTCAATACAAGCAACTGCATAGAGCAGCATCCGAGGAATCTACACGCTTTAGATTATTCTCAATATCGTGTTCTTGCTTTTCAATCTTTTATTTGTAATTTCTGCTGATTTTGTCGCATTTACAACTTTCGACCACTTATGAGTTTATTAGTTATGTCGTATTCTGTTTCGATGATTAGAAATGCTATTAGTCTCGTACTAAATTCTTCTAATTACAATTTACTCGATCGAATTAAGGAAAGAATAGGTACGTTGTATATCGACATTAGTGAAATGTAAGTGTTGGAATTTATTGAATCTGCTTATTCAAATTTGATTACGGTGACTGATACAGCAACAGAACGTGATTGTCGACGGCCGAAGTAAAACTAAAGGAATTACGGAAGAAGGGTGTTGTTAAAGCAACGGAGTAAAAAGCTTTTATCGGTCAGATGGTTGAATCGACACTAGTAAGATACAGGGTGAGTCGCAAATCGTGTTATAAAACAAAGTCGAAAATATGGGATAAAAAATCTCTACATGTCGCTTTGTCTTCGAGGAAATCGAGTTTGGAAATATGTCAAGCATACTTAGACTTGACCAAGTATTGACTAGGTATGAATAAGCAACCAACGCGAAGTTATTATACATGTTAAAATATGTAAAAAATGTAAAATAATATTTTTCCGTTTAAGGCCTCATTTCGAAGAAAATAAAGTTGGAACGATCTGTTACGAAAATTACGAAATGGTCTGATACACGGGCATGATATATTTTCAAATTTACTTTTGTCGGAAAAACGAGGCACCCTATGAAAAAATTTTACCATATATTTTTCACTTATTTCCACATGTAGTTTAAGTTCCTGCCGATTATTTGCTCTTCTTTGATCCAGCAATCAGTCAAATTTAAATATACATGTCAAATTTTCAAACTCGATTTTCTCGGAAACGAAGTCTCGGATGAAAAAATGTTATAGCATATTTTTTTTATTTTTTCACATAGAATCACTGCAATTTCCTATATATATTTGAAACAAGGAAAGGTATCCATCGCTGAAAAATACCACGTTCGGATAATAGAAGGTCGGTTATTAGGATATTCGAAGAATGGATGTTCGGAGCTTCTACCGTGCTTTTCATAAAACGCTTTATTTGAAAAGTTCTCCGTAAAACTTGAATAGCTATACGATATGTACATGTGCTAGTCGCTAGCTGCGAAAAGTTGTGGGTAATTCGAAACGAAGGAATTGGTTTGGGATATTTGCAGGTTGGTGTTCTTCGTATCGGTTTGAAGGTGACCTATCAGACTGGTTGTAGGAAGCGAAGCCTCATTTGCCTGGATGAAGCAACATTTTGCATGAAAAGTAGAATGGTATCGAGTGGAATTGTGGACAGGCCGGATGAAACGATCGTGGTCGCGTATCGTGAAAGAGCGCGCGTGGGATGTACTTGACGTATTGCTCGAGTGATCGGATATCGATTAGTCTGCCGCACGGCTAGTCCACAACACCCTCCATGAGTCGTAACTTGCACTCGAATGCTATTCCACTAATTACCAAGGCGACAGGGACCACTGTGGTTGGCACTTCTGACGGTGGATCTTGACGGTTCCACGCATATGGGCCGGGGTGAACTGGCCAGATTATCGGCTAGGCGTATGCGGTTAATCACTGACCGATCGTTAAGGTACATTATCCTCCTTCATTATGCAGCGGCATTATCATTACAATCTTCCTGAATTTTCAGTTAATTTTATACTTGCGGTTCATGCTCGAACCTCCCCTTATCCGCCACTCTCGATTATGCTACGACCAAGCTGAATCGTTTGTCCTTTATAGTTTGCGCATCGTTATCATCGATTATATGAATTATTATCACTTTATAACTAGGTCCGCGCAAGCTTAAGAGGTTATGCCGCCTTGATAGTATCGAAACTAAGGTTACCTCTATAAACTCATTATTACAAAATAATCCATCTACTTGAAATTAGTATTTCATCGCAAATGAAACACGCGATATACTTTGACAAGTTTCTGATTGTAAAAATACTTTTTATTCCTGTCGAAATGACAAAAGCTGTCTTTTACGCTATTTAACACGTAAGCAAATATTCTTTGCATAAAAAACATATTTCTTACTCGAACGCTGTAAGTAAACGTACACAAGGTGTGCATTTATTCTTGCAATCTTTTTGAAATAATTCAGTATAGTTAATATAGACAATCCCAGCCTGAAAATTCGGAAAATTATGAAACTTTTGGAATATGTAGAACGTATATATATGTCGGGTTAACATTAGGATTTAAGGCGCGTAACGATTCTTCGTTTGAGTTAGCCATCGTTTTACGAGACAGAGATTATATTTACGCGAATATACAAGATTTTACAAAATATTATGAATATTGAGTTTAATGAATGATAAGATTAACAGACGATAAGTTTAACTAATAATTAGATTAAAGAACAATAAGTTTAACGAACAAGAAGAGGTACGAATAATATGTCTTACGAATAATAAATTTAACGAATAATGAGATTAACGATTGATAGGTTTAACGAATAATGAATTTAATTAACGCTATTAACAATGTTTCCGGGGTTCAAACGAATCCACGGTCAACAGTATAACTCTTTACTATGCGTAGAATAATTTTAAACACAAAAATACGATTGCTGAGACACTCGGTAAATTGGTTGATGTATCACTTTCCAAGGCGATCACACGAATGAATATCTGATGAAAATCTTTTTCGCTGTACGACTGCATTTGTTTGTTATATGCTCGCTGGAGACATCGAGAAGGTTCCAATCGTTGTTGCTAGGCAATTTCTGTCAAAAGTTTGTTGTATACTCTTTGGAAACATCGAGAAAGATCCAAACGCCGTTACTAGGCAGTTTCTGTCTGGAGATTGATTCCTAATACAACGTGTGTCCCATTATATCGACATCTCTAAAGTACAATTCTATGTGATTTCTAGGGAGAACAATACAACCGATCCACACCTTCGTCAGGCAAAACGTTTATCCCGTGACCGTGGCTACGTTCGGCGACCAGTTGTCACCTCTAACCCACTTTCGCTTTCACAAATGTCAAACAATTACAAATGACAATTGCTTAATTACAGTTATGATAAAATCTAGGCTAAAGCATTAGAAGGCTTCCTCAAAATTGCAAAGGGAAGGCTCCGGGTTTCGTTTCATCTCCGACATATATATAGGTAACTATAACGAAACGTTAACTCTAAGAGGCCAAATTGACAATTCCGCTATTTTTAGATTTTATGTTACAACTCACAAACTGTAAAAACAAATTTTCAGGCAAAAGTTACTTATTTTAACGAGGACGGTCGTTTGGTGAATGTCTTACCGATTGTGTATACAATTAGAGAAAAGTAATAAACAGAAATGCATACCATAGTAATAAAAATATTCATAATAGATTCTTATAATCAGAATTCAGTCAATAGAATAAACGCTAATAAAGTATGTACACATTTGAAACGGAAAAGGGTATCCGTTACTGAGAAATATTATGTTCGGATAACACAACATTCGCATGTAGGGTATTCGGATAATGGGTGTTCCGATAAGGAGGGCTCTACTGTAAACATTCTCATCATACAGAGACCGCATTTCGTTCTCTGTCTATTTATACTGTTAAGTGTTACAGCCAGACAGTGATTGCGTACGTAGACTTATTGCTATTCCAAATATGATGCTAACAAGTTGTCAGCAAGACATAAACAGTAGTATTCGTATTGCAATACGACTTGTAACGATTCGTCGTTTTACGTGCATCACACTGTTGTGTTGAGTCTTATTTGTAATTACATTTCAGTATTTAGGGCAAATACTTCTATCTTGTCTTTTTTCTATTTGGATGCATCTTTATTATCTTTATTTTCATATTTCAAAATGGTAATCTCATTCTACCATTTATTAGTTACAGTCGGCAAATTTATTGGAAAATGACTGCGTTTAATGCGTCTGCGAGATGGACCAGTTGTTCGAGTGTGTTCAAATGACGCCATAAACTGTGTATACGTATCTATAGTTTAAGAAAGAAATGTTGGTGTGATTTTTGCGTATAACATTATACTTTATTTTTATATTTTCATAAGCAAAATATTTTCTAAATACGCAAACGCTATAAACTATAGAATATTTATAAAAAATAAAAGCTATAAAATATATTTCAACCTATTAAATATTTCTACTATTATAACTAAGAAGATTCTTGAAATATTTATTTTATTCAATCTTTTTAGTTAAAGTGAACATGCAGTATAGTTCGATTATTGCTGGTTTATTAAGATAAATTTACTAGTTTGATTTCGGCATGCACAAGTCGAAGAAATTCGTTGGAAATGAGGGATTATTGTTGAACTCTGATAATAAGAATATACATAAGTTGTCTCTTGCGTCACATGTTTAGGCTGCGTTGCACAATTATCTTGTGAGTGCTTATAATCGTTCCACTTCTAATCTTTAACTTTTTCATCCGTTATAATAAAGCCAACTATAACGAAGAAGTGGGAAAACTTGATTCAAAGTTACGAAAGATCTTGGATTAAAATATCTGCTTTATTCGTTCACGATTTGATAAATCAATTTCACAATGTTTAGATTAACTTCCCGCTTCTACACTTGGTTGGGCTTTGCAGATTTATTGGCTTCTTAGTTCCAGTTTCGCCATTCCTGTATAAAATTGTAATTACGCTCCTGTGTTTCAATTCCTTTCCGTTTCACAGAATTGTTAACTTCTGATAAACTTTGGGAAACTTTTTCCTAATAGTATATAATAATTCTGTTCCATTGAAAAGTAATAAAGGCTAATCAACAATCACCGGCTTTAATGCACTTGAAATCGATTTCATTCAAGTCAAGGTCCACATTTTGAACAACTTTTTCCTATACATGAAACCTTCGTTTTCGAGATATCCTGACGCTAGCATGACTTAATTTTTATTTCATCCGATTTTCTAAATGTATCGTAAATTCGATTGCTACCATTTATCATTATTTTTATACAAGTCGTTTCCCTTTTGATATCTTCGTTATTTTTGCGGATAAGGAAACATATACGGGGAAAAAGTTATTTAGTTTAGAACGGCGAATATCGTGTTTCGTGTTTCGTGTTTTTTTCCTTCAAAGATATCTTGTTTCGACGTTTCAAGTTCATCGACGGTTTGTTTCATAATAACGGGATATTTCTAGCTGACAAGAAATGAATTTTAAACACGTAAATATGTTGATCTCGAAACAACATTGAGTAGACATTTCATGATAATTGCGAGGGAAATAGGAAATTTCCTTATTTTTGCCTAAAATTGTTATTATTTTACAAGAAATTCCCGATATAACCTCCGTTATTTTCAAGACATTTTCCTATACGACACATATTCCGATACGAATGATTGATCATTTCGTTGCACGTTCGATCATAGTTGGAGAAATGATGTAGTCGCTGTGCATCTACAGAATTCCTGACGGCTTTTCCATACATTAGCACCATTTCTATTTTTTCTTATTGACCGTACACGTCGACGTGAATGAAACGAACAAGATGAAAGAGTTTTCCACTGCTTCAATTAACACGTTGACTCAATTGTGATTGTGTTTCGATTCGTAGGATATTTATAATCGTTACAGATAATAATGCCAGAAGTGTCATCAAACAAGGTTGATGGTACTTAACAATGCAATTTATTGGAATCTCGAAAGCAAGGCCAGTCGAATCCAAGATCTCGTGTAAAATAACAAAATCTTGGTCAAAGGTAAGAAAATGTTCAATTTCTTACTTTCAAATTACCACAAAGTTTCTACCAACGTCATCTCAAGGCAGCATGTTTCAAGTCCATTGTTTATCAACTAAAATAATACGATGATAAAAATATGCAAAGAACTATTTCCTCATACATATTTTATATCTGCACAAGTAACGAAAATATATGCATGCTGCTAAACATACTAGCTCAAAAACTAGGAACTATATGTGATTATAATTAGACTACCTATGGAGGACGTGCATATGTATCTATGATACGTTATCTTATCTGAAACCTCTTTTCATTAAAAGCATTATTTGTGCATTGATCTAAGTGGTTACATTTACGTGCCGCATCCTATAGATATAATATATTTGGTATATGTATGGAGCGGCACATGAGTCACAGAACGATTCGAATCGAGAGTGACTCATGCCGTTGTTTTGCCTCGGAGTATCAACGCGGTTTTCCATGTGCAAGATTTAAAAGTAAAAAAACTCTGGACAAAACAATATCGCCGCTACGAGCAACCGTCAACCGGAATCGAATTCAAACTTTCCGCTACTTCCCCGACCAGTATAAATAGACACTTATCTCGTCATTAAATAAATCAACGCGTTTAATATCCAGCACATGCACATACATATATAATTCGTATTGATAATTGCTAGTGTCATGGATGAAGAAATGAAGGAGACAACGAACCTCCGTAGATTAAATTATAAGCAAACGAAAATTACGTCCTGATTATTAAACGGTAAATTATTTAATCGCGCAATTGTACTGGCCGTTGCATGTACTTTTATTGACACGATGAAGTATCAGGTTTTAATGAGCACCGAGCCAACGCTTCGACTTCCTAGACATTTAACTTGCATAATTTCTGGAAATTTTAACTATCGGAAAAACAGTGAAACTTTGTCGCGCTTCCTACCTTTGGTAATAAAAACGAAACTTTACGTTTAGAATTTGCACGGCGTTAACGGAACGTTTGTTCTTGAGTTCTTGTAAAAGTTTTATGCCCATTCCAGTGCAAAGTGTATATTTCCTTCTCCAATAGTTTAAACGGATTCAAACGTAATAAAGTTGTTATCCTAGTTATATGCTGCTATATATTGATTTATTAATTTATTCGCGCATTCAACTTTTAATTATCGAAAAGAAATAAATTTGGTTTGCAAAGGTGTGCCGATCGAGAGAATGAAAATTACCGTGTTCACGTAGATACATATGCGTTAGAATATGGTGAATGAGAAGAGAAAAAATCGCAGAATCTTAAATGTTATAATAACATATAAGGCGTCTCAGCTAATTTTAATAGGTGGGGACGATTCGGAGATTTCAATGTCAACGCCAGCTGTAGTATTTGGAATACAACGCTATATTTTTTGTATCAAAGCATGGGAAGATGTTGAATTCCGAGTAAAACAGTATTGTGCTTCATTAGTTCCAATACGTTAATGTCGCTACTGATTCGTTACTTAGGGAGATTTTCCAAGTGTTGATAACCAATTTTCATGAAATTCATTAGCTTTCGAAGACATTTGATCCATATTTCATTATATCGATGATATTCAGGAGGCGAAAACAGTCCTCAAAGTAGGGCTGAAATTATTCTTAATACCTCGGAAACTCCTTGAAGTACAAACAAATGTTGTATATAAAAATTATTTGTTTTTTAGTGGCAAATTTAATTAGGTAAATTGTTTTTCGAAATGACTACTTATATAAGCATTATACCAAAAATTAATATTTTTTGCTTTTTTCTTTGCTTGATAGTAGAGGACATTTCAAGATACAACATTTCGCCTATATCGTTGTAAGATATTGTATAAACTTAAGAAATTTCAAATTTGAAAAAGCTTAAAAGAAAGCTAAAGTTTAAACTCCAAGTTTTAATGAAAATGTTAAAGTACGACGGAAGGCCATTGATCTTATAAGACGGATACATTGTATAGAAATATCTAATCCGAACGATGAAAAGTGTTAATAGCGAGTATTAAAAATTCCTAAAAGTACGAGTATTTTATGAAGTGCTCGGTTTCATAAAGCTACCCAACGTAGCACAACCTCTTAAATCATCCTGTCGACGATGGTAGTAATTATATTTGGATCACTGGCCCGTAACAACGATTTTCCGGCAAGAGGTTTCTAATGAGAGTAGCAAGTAAGTTGGAATTTATATTGCCCAAGTAATCGGAGAAATCTTTGCTTAAATCATATTATGGTCAAACACATGAAAGTGTTTGATACCTTATATATCTTACATTTTGACAATTCGAGCAGTATAGTTAAGATTTAAGGTGAGATCAAAGAAATAAATGCAGTACAATTTAAAAGCTACTATTGAAGTATAATACTTGTATCTGATCCTCGCATTCATCTCTCACTTTTCTGTTTTCACGTGTTCCATCCATGATTACGAGTAGTAGCAATTTATGGCTATTCTTTCTTATTGACATTACTCATCCTTACATTTCTCAAAAGTATCTCGCACTTTTATTTATTACAGATCTTTTGCATAAAATACATCGTCAAGTTATTGAAATCCAAGTATCGATTAACTATTTAAGTATTTAAGCCATTCTAACAGGTTCTTCTTAGGACACAATGTCATTTTCAAGCTTTTAGTTCTTTCTTAGTCTTCTTTCTAATCCATAGTCTTAATCTCTGTGTGACTTATCTCACTGACTTGCTACAATCCCGTGTCTTCTTGATGGTGAAAACTTAAATACTGGTTTCGATCAGTCGATAATCACTGATTTCGATCTAAAAACCTAATTTTTAAACGTATCTTTTGCGACATACAGTTTACTCATCGGTACAACTATCCACGACTTATACATACAGGATGCCCCAGCTAAGTTTATCACTTGGAATATCTTGTTTGTCCTTGATAATATTAAAGAAATGTTTCAGGGACAAGACGAATGGTTTCGAGATGGGCATAACTTAACGTGATTAGTTTTTTCGTAAGAGAACGCGTAGAGGATATACAAACGTCTTCGACGTTACTTCAAATGGAATCGTATATTTTTTAATACATCCATCCATTCAACAGGGCATTCTGTACAAAAAATGCATTAACTTGTTTACCTCGAGAAACTATTAATTTAACAGATACGTTAACTTTACTTTGTCAAATTCAACGCGTGAAAGACAGAGATAACGTAAACGTAACTATACCGTTTTGCGTATTTTCCTATCTTCCGTACATTAAAGTAATAAATAATGCGATTAAAGTGTTTATTTGTTTCTATAATCCATTTTCCGTAAGCTTCCACTTCGATCATTCATTTGCAAAATTTTCGACCCAAGTCATTTTAACACATTGCTTATTGACAGCCTATTAATGGTCTTTAAAACGCCAGCGTTTATCGACCGATAGCTTATAAATCGGCATTTTGTTGACTTCGGTTACGGACCGGTAGACTATTAATCCGCTTTTTCTTAAATCTGCCAGAGGCAGTAGTAGAAAAATTGTTAAACACATGCTCGCTCGCGTTGCCAGCAATGATGTTGCTCTACTTGTTTCTTCAAAGTTGTTACAATAATTTTGACCCTCCAAAATGAATGCCAACAACGAAAGTGAGGTAGTACTTTTGGATCATTAGTCAAAGCATTCGTTCAATCGTCAAGCGCTCGTTGGATATTCACTTAAATTACCTCTACGATATACTGACTTGGAAAGCTATAATGATACGGATATCCACATGTTCCGTCCGCAGGAACAAAACGTGAGGATTTTCGTAGGCCACCCAATTTTTAGCAAAGGTTTCTGCGATGCTTTGAGAAGCGCGAAACGACGAGGTAAAGTTTATGGAACATCGTAATCTGCGCCTTAAACGAGTATCGTTTTACGTACTTCTATATCGAGAGATCGAAGCTGTACGGGAGGAGGGAGAATTGAATCTGATTGATAGCGCAACGAACTTACCTTTTGCCAAAGACAGATGCTCGTTAGCTGGAAATCGGCGTCGTGCAGCACTGTTGCGTCGATGCCTTCGTTGGTTCCTTCTCCTTTCCAAGCAGCGTTGCTGTTATCGGTCCACGTGGAATACGATTCGAAGGAGCAAAAATTATGTACTTGTGCGCCCGTTTGTAATATTCGCTCAAAGTACTTATCACTTATGCACTTATTACTCAGCAAACGAATATTATATGTATGTGACTTGGTTGATTGTGTTTTGATCTCATCTTCTTTAATGGTAAAGAATATAGATTATTCAAAAGAATGTATTAGCAAAATCGAAAGAAATATGACTCTGAGCCTAATTTCATCCCTCGAATACAGAAATTTTACTTGCTATATATCCCAATAGTACACAATATTTTTTATTTAGTCAATGATTGAAATTAATATTTATATTTTTGTCTGAACAAGCCGTATTTAACGAGAGTACATCGATGCCGATCTTCACTGTTTTATTAGCTAGTATAACTCATCATTCTTTAGTTCTGAACATCAACCACCGACTTTGATCTCTGGTTTATTCGCATTTGCTGTGTTTATTTTTATTAATCTTACTTGGGCCACTTTAAAGAACTGGCGAAAATAACGGAATTGATATTACTGGAACATTAAAGTATGACATTTATTGCTTAATTAAGAATGGAAAGTAAATAAAGCACTTGAGAATATTTATACACGTTTCCCTTCAACTGTCTCCAAATTCGTGGTACAGGCAGGCGGGTGATGACGCTAAATGCAAAATTTAATGCTTAATTTCTGAAAAAAGGGAGAAAAAGTAAATTTAAAAATCCGCCAGGCACCCGTGTATTAATTGCATGTTTCGGGACCTGCAACTTCTGTTTTTGCTCGGATTTGTATTATTAAATCCAAGGTGTACTCCATGAATAGTAATGGCGTAGACGAATTAAAAAGAAACATCGGTTTAGCGTTGGAAGATTTACACAACGCACATAATTTACTACAAGAGACGCATAATAATTTAGTTTAAAGAGCAGACAACATTTCGAACATTTGTTGCATTAATAAAACGATTCCTAAAAAGTACTAATCTTACCATTATTTATGAAACTATTCCAATAAAATAGAGAATAAAGGAAATTAATAGGACAGATCTATGTGGCGGAAGTCAGGTTATAACGGATATACAGGGTGGTTGGTAACTGGTGGTACAAGCGGAAAGGGGATGATTCTACGCGAAAAAAGAAGTCGAAAATATAGAATAAAAATTTTTCGTTTGAGGCTTTGTTTTCGAGAAAATCGACTTTGAATTTTCACTCGGTATGCGTGCACTTTATCACGTCTCGTTATAACGGATCTCACTGTAGATCGTTGTCTCGATGGAAAAATTAAAAAAAAAAAAAAATAAAAAAAATGTTTATTCTATATTTTCGACTTCTTTTTTCGCGTAGAATCACCCCCTTTCCGCTTGTACCACCAGTTACCAACCACCCTGTATAATAGCAATAATAAAAAGCAAATCATGGCATTGCCTATGTTTAATAATACAAACGTGAACAAAAACAAAAGTTTGATACCTCGGAAGCTGATGAATTTCCAAACTTATCTTTTTCCAAAGCGGAGTTTTAAATGAATTCTTCTTTCTTTTCTTTTTTAAATGAATTATTCTTTTCACTAGGTCGATTGTACTATGATTTTCGGGAGACTGTATTTTCGACGTGTCATCCGATATTTTATTCTATCTTATTCACGATATTAGACGAATTTATGGATTATTTAATGAAAATTCAGCGGTGAATGTTGACTATGAAACGTGATAATATGCAAGTTACACGGTTCGACAATGATGGCACGAGGAACGATTGAAACGACAATGGTGAATACTGTAAATAAAAAAAGAAAGCTAAAGATACATAGCTTATTTTCCGAACTAATTTCCTAGCTCGATCTAAGGATTATCGCGAACCGTGTTGAATACGTATGTAGCTACTTTCCTGAGATTAAAACCCATTTGCATCACGAAGCGTGATATTTCGCGAATAGTGCCTGGCCTGTATTACCAACTTACATATTACGAATTGCGGAATAATCCGCGGGCGAGGACTGACCGATTTCTTAGAACAGAAACAGTTTCTGAATGGGACGTTTGCTATTGTTAAGCCCGCAGACGACGAGCCTGGAAACCCCCCTTGTTCTCGGGGAAAGCAACGAAAACCTGTCAACAGCTACACTCTAGACACTCTGCAGACATGGTCAGGTATTTTCTAACCGGTGTAACAACGCCCACCGGGGTCTGGTGCAATAAATCAGCTACGAGTCGTACGCGCCGCTTAAAAATGCAGGAAACCTCCAGAGCCCGATCCTCGAGGGTTCTTAGGCGTCGAAGTGTCGCGCCTCGTTTACATTTCCGATGCCTTCCCACGCCGCTGCAATTGCTTGGATTGATGTCTCGATTGTCTAGATTTGGCCAAACTCGTGCCACTGTATGGAAAACAGTTTCTCTTTTCCACACTTTTGTCATTTCGGAGACGGCAGAGGGAAACTTCCCTTAAAAGAGACGCGCGTTCCAACCGAAAATCTATCGCAAATATTCAAACTCTTGCGTAAATCTAATTGTCATCTAAGTCTGACTTTAAATTTCATTTTAAATCCAACTACCTGAAATCCCTCTTAAATTCCGCAGTGTCGTTAGAATTTGTCAGATTTGAAATGAAGAAATGCAACCTTGGTTTCCTACTTCATATTGCAACAAAAACGGATCTTTGAAATAATTAGGTTCAAAGTTGTGAAGAAACGAGCCCAGGTAGACCATTTTTGACAAAGTTACAGCAGTTCGAAAACTGACGATTTCCGGGTCACGATTTAATTTTATGACATAGTGTATATGTTAAATGATAAATAGTATAGTATTAAACATATTGGTTTTTAACTTGAAGGCTAAAGCCATACGGCGGTTATACAGATAGTCGATAGCTTTTTTTAAATTGCACCGAACGACGAGCTTTTTTTAGAAGCTAGAAGGATTAGTTCTGTGGCGGATCGGTATCAATAGAGGACGCCGACAGGTCAAGGCGCAACACCTTCCGGGCGATCCGCTGGTACCAACCGCCAACACTAGAGGGCTACGACGACAACGAGTCTGTCTGTCTAACTCGCTAGCAGTCGAATATACGAGCGATTGATACAAATACCGCACCTAGCGAGACTCCCTCTACGTCTAAGGCAAGGACTACCGGGCATAGCCTTACTGACGAGTCCACCGGTAGTCCCGGGACGAAACGCAAAACTCTCTTTTCATCCGCCACAGTTCGTTAAATAATGCGTAAAAGAAATGTTGAGCAAATTGAAACATCTAGGGAATGGCGATTACAATAGTAAAAGTCTTTTTATCCGAGCCTGTAGTGGAAATTTAAAAAGCACGTTTCGTAGATTTTATGCCAGTTGTGACAAGTGACAAGCATCGAAAGATGTAGGGATCTTAACTTTAATTTGTTTAAAAATTAATTTTTAAGCATCTTGGATTTATTACCGTTATAGGGTGGGAGACGCGAGAACCATTAGCTCATAGCAACGTTATTCGATGAAATTTTCAGCGTGTATATATTTTGATACAAGTGTTCAACATTTGTTACTTCAATTTCTATTACAAGCCCAAATAAACAAGTTGTGCAAGATGACCTTTACTATTTTCTTTTCCATATTTCAAAATTTCTTTTAGATATCATCTCGTGAGCTAACCCTTCCAGATTCTCGAAAAGGCTGAGGTCGTTTGGTTCGATTTTAAGAAAGTTATTCTATTCTAAACGGTGCACGAATACTTGTCTAACTATGTATAGGAACAAGTTATTCAGAGTGTTTGTTGACTTTCGCACTATATTTCAGGGTCGTTGAGGTCGGCGAGGTCAGCCCTATTCGAATTTATACTAAATAATTACTGAATTGAGGAATTCAGAAAGGATAGTCGCTCTATATATACTGGCGGAAGCAGCAACGGAACAGTTTGCTGTTTCAGGGTTGTTTGAGCGCTCGATAACGAAAACTAAACAGAAAGGGAAGGAAGAAGGCTGTTCGGCGGCGACGTAACGCGAGAAAACTGAAGAAAGCGTCGGGCGACACGACTCACCGGAACGGGAGCGGCTGTGTTTGCAGAGTTAAGTGACACTAATTGAAAGTTCAATGTCGGCATATTGGTTATAGGCATCGAACACACAATGTCGGGTAAACAGGCGCAGGTAATTCAATCTCGGTCCAACGAGGATCTAATTCGTCCGACGCCTGACTACACAGACCAAATCCTACCTTACATTTCCTCGCGTTGTTAATCGCCTGCGATCCAAAATAATTTTTCTTCCCTTCATACAGGACAGTGAGTATAATTTTTATAGTGATTCGTTGCTTTAATTATATTGAAAATGAATACAGTGTGTTCGAATACAAGGTGTTCGAAAAAGTCGGGACCAGATTTATACTATGTATTAGTGAGTTCAAGTGGGTAACAAGAGTCGACGTTTTTTTACATGTAATTGGAGCAACATGTTTATACGAAGATGTTAATATGTTTTCAAATTTTTACAATCTTCCTCGTCCAGTTGGTGAAAATCTAACGTTTCAAATTTGGCCTCCCCTGTTTCATACAAAATTGAACTTGCATCACTTTCAAAATAATTAATTATGCCATTTTATTTATCAACGAAATTTCAATTGATTAAAAGAAACGAACATTTTAATATTTCCATTATAAACTGTTTATAAATGAAAAGTTCGCGTTAAAGCGTATGTGAATTTATCGTTTTCCCCATTTTTCTGTATTTGATTCTGTATAACGAGTCTTAAAAACAACTTCCCTCGAAATCTTTGAACATTTATAATTCTTCGATAAAGCATTTTCGGACGTAATATCACACGTACTTCTTTTATCTGTTTGACCTCATTAACACATAAGTTTGTCCCGATCTATCCAGACGCGTTGTGACTCCTCGTCAAAAAGATAACCCAGGTGTGCTATCTTTAACTTCTCAATGACGCATGTAATGTTTCTCGTCTGTAACGTATAATATCAAAACATTATGAGTTCAGAATATGCGGTTCGTTGAAAATAATTAAATATATTATGAGGTTTAGCGTGTAACAAAGAAAAACTATTCCATACTAAGGTCGAAATGATAACACACTCTGCTAATATGTTTAGAAATTGCTCAGTAGTTGATGATCTATCAATGAGTAAAGATTACAGTACAATATTATATAAATTTGTAAGTATGTGGGACGCGGAAAAAGATTAAACGAGTCTGAGAAAAAGCAAATTCTTGAACTAAAACAGCAACAGTTATCAGTAGCAAAAATATCGAAAGTAATAAGATGAAGTCGCAGAGTAATACACAATTTCTTAAAAAATGTTGAAGATTATGGCAAAAAGAAAAGTACTGGTCGGGCGTCATCGTTATTCGATCGTGATAAGCGAGCAATTTTGTGTGTAATTTCCAACTCGCAGTTAACAACGAAGCAGATAATGAAAAAATCTAGTGTTAGCGCCAATGTTTCAAGTGTCCGTCGAGTTCTACTAACCTGCAAAAATATTAAGAGGCTAAAATTGAAAAAGAAACCTTCGTTAACAACGAAACACAAAGTAGAACGTTTACGCTTTGCAAAAGAAAGAATGCATTGGAAAAAGAAATGGATAAGGGTACTGTTTTCAGATGAAAAAGATTCAACTTGGATGTTCCTGATGGGTTAAAATATTATTTTCATGACGTAAGATAAGAGACAATGTCAGCAATTCGACGACAAATAGGAGGAGC
The DNA here is from genome assembly GCF_011952205.1 of Bombus bifarius. Lineage (NCBI taxonomy): Eukaryota > Metazoa > Arthropoda > Insecta > Hymenoptera > Apidae > Bombus > Bombus bifarius. The sequence goes on from NW_022884976.1 coordinate 155,540, forward strand.
CAGCGTGATGGTTTGGGCCGACATCGGTTATTTCGAAAAGACAAGTATCAAGCTCATCGTTGGGAGAATGAATAGTATCCAATACATAAATTTAATCAAAGAACAAATAAATAATCATGTAGAACGCATTTCTGGACCTAATTACATCTTTCAACAAGATAATGCACCTGTACACACATCAAGATTGGTCCAATCATACTTTAATGAAAATACTATATCTATTTTGCCGTGGCCTGCACGCTGCCCGGAACTTAATATTATTGAAAATAGCTGGGCAGAACTTGTTCACGGCGTATACGTGAATGGAAAGCAGTATCGATATGTACAAGAATTAAAAAATGCAATTGTACGCGAATGGGATACGTTAAGTCAAAATTATATCCAGAAACTATATAAATCGATACCAAATCGTATAATAGAAGTAATAGAAAATAAAGGGGGGTGTACCCATTATTAAATAAGTATATATGTTTCATAAGTAATTATTGTTGGTTGCAATTTATGTTGATTATTATTTTCTTATTGTACATGTGTTATCATTTCGTTCTTAAAATAATACAATTTTTTTTGTTACACACTAAATCTCATAAGATTTTTAATTATTTTCAACGAACCGCATATCCTGAGCTCATAATGCTTTGACATTAAACGTTACAGACGAAAAACTTTGCACGCGTCATTGAGGAATTAAAGATAGCATACCTGGGTTATTTTTTTTGGCGAAGAGTGTATAAACGGAATATGTATATCATGTAAATCGAAAGGGAAACGAGATATTTATAAAGAAATATCGCAGGCGCGTATAATAACTTTGCTGTTTGATAGTCGAAACAGCTTAATAGAAGTATAAATTTTTATAAAACTAATATAATTGTACGCTATTGACCACGAGACCAATTGTTGTGATAACTGACGTGAAAATGAAATGATACTTTTAGAAAATATTTACATGCATTTGATAAATATTAAGGCATACTAGATGACGCGTTTGTTGGTGTCCTTATACCAGATGAAAATAGAAAATTATCTCTTGGGGTTCTTTTCCATTTAGCTTTTTATTCTAATTTTTTAAAACTCCAATGTTAACAATTCCCATAGTTCTAAACTTAACTCTCACAAAAACCGCATTACTTATGGGATAACCTTATTTTATTCGCAGGTTTATATTCGCCATTTAAAGAGTCATCGTTTCTCAGAGTTATTAATGGAGAACTGTTAATTAAAATGCTAATTCCATTAAATTACTTCTTTGATACAGCTGTAGGGCAAATTCTTAGTACTAATCTTAATTTTCATCTATGTGTGTAACAAGTTGTCGTGTACTCTAGCTACATTTCTGAAAACAGGCATATTCAGGAATTTTCTTGTTTCCACGGACACGACAATTTAGCTGCCACATCTTTACGCTTCTTTCTGAGTACTGCTACACCTTCGTACCTTTTTTACATTACTATTTCATTTACACTGCTTAATTTCGCAACAGTTTCAACTACTCTAAAAGTATAAATTAACACGTTTTTTCATGTAACCTTGCAATAATCGAAGAAAAAATTAATATACAGAATACAAGACAATGTACATACAGGGTGTTTCAGTAAACGTAATACAATCGGCAACAGGGTGATTCTATGTGAAAAATAAGTCGAAACTAGCTAGGCTTTGAAGCTTTACCAAATATACTTAAACTTGGTTAAATATCAACTAGGTATGAGTAAACAATCATCTGGAGCTTTTTAAATAAGTCGAAAATGTAAAATAATCTTTTTTCCGTTTAAGGCTTCATTTTCAAGCAAATAAATTTCGAATATGTTTAATTAAGAACTGCTCTGATACAATTTCAAATTTATTTCTCTCGAAACCAAAATATCTCGTAAAAACATTTTATTCTACGTTATTTACTTATTTTCGCGCGTTGTTAAACCTTCTGTCGATTATTTACTCCTGTTCAGTTCGGAATTAGCCACGTTTATATATACTTGTCAAAGAATAAGAGATTTCAGAGAATAAGGTAAGAAATGGCCATATTTGGACCTCCTTACGAACGAAAAAATATTATTAACATTCACTTGAAATGTGATGGGAAAGCCGAAAACAACGAATGCAAAGATGAGAAGGTGACACCAGTCAAATTTTTACCCATATTTTACACTTAATTCTCATTTTCTCTAAATTTTGATTCAGCTACGGAATAATGCATTCATCTATAATGAGATAATAATTCTTGAAAAATTCTGCTGATAAATCAATTGAAGTTTGAAATGGAGCAAATCTAAACTACCACCAGATTGTTGCTACGTGAGAACAATAGCCAACAACTGCTCGATTTCAAACTTTAATCGATTTACCAGCGGAATTTCTAAATTATTTCGCAAATAGATCATTATCTGAAGAAAATGAAGATTATCTTTCCTATGTTCACACTCATTTTTTTAATTTTTCCATCATATTTCGGATAAATATTAATAACATTTTTTCTTTCTTGAGCGGTGCTCTTAAATGTGCTACGAGAACTTTTAATTCGCAAGAAAGTCCAACAATGGCCTCTTTTTAACATCCTCCTTTCCAAACTCGATTTTCTCAGAAACGAAGCGTCACATGAAAACTTTTATTCTATTTTCGTTTTATATTTTGTCGTAGAACCCCTCCGTACCCAATTGCACCGCAAGTTACGTATCACCCTATATATGTGAAAAAGCGGCTATTTCTTCTTCAATCGTCGGAATATTTTGTCCTTTCTGACAAACCGCTCATTTACTGTATCAATGACGTAACAGAAAAATCACGATTTTAGAGAAAACGAGTGAACTATCATCGTTTAAAATTCATTTACAAAACAGTTCTAACAGAAAGTTTTTTTCCTTACCAATATAAAAGCGACAAATTTTGAGATCGTCATTGTAGCAAATTGGTTAATAGCTTATAGACTAATAATTAGTAAGAGATTATTCTAGATGCGAAAATAAGTGAAAAATGTAACATTATTTTCAAAAGATGGTGTTTGAACGTGTTTAGTTCAGAATAATCCTGCTGCGCTTACTTGGTCAATTTTTAAATATCATTCTCGGAAACGAAGCGTTTTGCGCAGAAATTTTGTTTTGCACTTTCCATTTTCCATTTCCTGCCCAGATCGGAATTAGTCTAATTCAGATATATTTGGCAAATTTTCATGTTTTAAATGAAAAAAATTTACTTTATATTTCTGATTTCTATTTTTTTGCAGAATCACCCTCACCTCATTTGTACCATTAATATCGAGATCCTCTATATATATATACGGACACTGATTAATGTAAATACTTAAAAGGACAAGAAAAGGTTTAAAAAATTGTAAAAGAATTACAAAAGATATTTTAAACTTGCTTGGAATTTTAAGCATATCATTATTACGTAATATGTTATAAATATATCGCTACTTGTTCAAACTGTTATTAATAGCTCGTGCATTTATATATTTTAAACATTTTTTGTGTTGGCGTAATTCTTATATTTTAATTTTTGCTTTAACATTTCAATATTCGTTATCAATAATATTATATTACTGATAATAATACTTTTAACTCAACGCTTTGATATCTTACTGTTCTTAACATCTGTGTTAGATCGACTTAAAAATCAAAGTGTGTATAAACGAATCGCGAATGATAAGATCCACTTAGCTTGTCCACGTCTCTACGTGTACAGATAAAGGTAAATTCATTGTACAAATAATCCACAATTCGTTAAATTCCAATTATTTAAAATTTGTCTTATGCTTTAATTCACCTTTGTTTACAAACATCTATACGCTAAGTAAATTAAAATTGTTGTAATATTATTACGTTAAACGGCAACAAACATACCTGTATCGCTATCAATGAATAAAGAAAGACATTTTGTTGAATACAACACATGATTTCGCTATGGCGTAATAATATTCTATTGTTCCTTATTTTGTTACTTTTACAGTCCAAGTTAGTCTATTATAAAAAAGTAAAGAATTATAATGCACAGAAAGACGATTAGTTGCATTTTATATGCAGTTTAACTCACGACTTACTTTCCATTTTTCACTTGCTTCATTTTTCACAGACCGGCAAGACGTGTGCGAACGAATCGACTAACGTTCGTTTACGTAACGACTCGAAATACGTTCATAAACGCATCGCACTTAAAAGTTGCACTGTGCTGACCAATCGGACGACGTGAAATAATTAATCTCAACAGATTCTAATGTTAATACGAGGTTATCTATTTAGAAAAGGAAACAATATGTAATATTTCTGTCAATTTTAAGTTTGCACATGGATACGACCTAATATAAATGTAGTTAATAATACTTTAAATGTAATAATAATTACATTTAATTATAACAATTTAATTTAATAATAATAATAACGACAGTTTAATAAATGTAATAATAATTTAAGAGTATGTTACCCAATCGCAGTTAAACAATTTGTTCATAATTGTACATGTAATATTATGTTAGATACCAATATGATTAACTATTTCACATCGCCTGATTGGTCGACACAGCGTAGTCATTTGAAAACACGCGTTTAGGGACGTTAAACGTCAAACAAAGGAAAAGAGTTGCGTGTGTCTGTCTGTTCGTGTGTGCACGAAAAAGAACGAGACTGAGAGTGAATTGAGAGTTAAATTGTGTATAAAATGTATTAAACTGTCGTTTTTTCTAATATAATTATCTAGTTTTATGTATTAGCCTAAGCTAGCCGTATTTAAGAATGGTGAAAATTTAATTTAAGTGAAGGGATAGTGGAATACTATTGCATCATGGCGTGATTACGTGTTACTACCAAGAGGATTTTTTGCTGTATTCGCACTCTGTAAGTTCACATATTTATTATTTAAAAACAGATGCACAAATTACAGTTACGTTCGTTATTATTTGTGTCTGACTATTGATGTCTCGAACTGTTTGGGCAGGATACGGATTACAGAAACTGACTTGAAAATCCATTTATTAACAAAATTTCAATCGATTAAAACAAACCGATATCTTAAGATTTAAATTATTAATTGTTTATAAACAAAAACACGTTGAAGTAAATTTCTCGTTTCATAAATTAACCAAAAAATGGATTTATCCCATTTTTTTAAATAAATTATCCATTGATTAGAGCTGTAAGTGGCACACAACAATGGCGACCAATTTCCATTGGATATATTTCATCTGACTTAGTATTCAAATCATTATATCTAATTTTAGCGAATCACTTTACAATATATTTAACAATGAATGCGTTTGTGGAATCTACGTAGCACTGTGATAGAAAGGATAGAATGTGTATATTGCGCTTATGCAAGTACAAAATTAGCAAATAATTATTCTGTAATAGTAATATCATAGTATATGTAAAATGGATATATATATATAGTTGTATAAAACAACTAATTGTCGGCTTCTACTAAACCTTATTTATTTGAAATGAGATTTCTAAAAATGACAGAATTTGAATTAATTTATAAACTACGTTGTTTCCAAGTATGTTATTCGCACGCGTACAATCTTTCTTTAGCTTGCAGTACTGCGATGTATAGAAATGGGTTTCGTATAGATACAATAGCAACTCTAAAAAAAATGGCTTGACAATTTCACCTCTAAATGGGACAGTTCGTTACAAAAACGACACGCGCGTATAGATTGGCGCACGAACGAAGGTTTTAGCCCAGTCCAGTAATTTTCTGGTCGGCTTAATCGTACCTGAAACCACTTTGGCAACGTTACTCGCACATGCGTATACAAGCGTAACGTTGGAAAGAGATGTGGGTAGTCGGAAGCCACCGTGATATAGTGGAAGAACGGAGGGAGATCCGATCAACAACAATAAGAGAATAAGAGTAGAGTGGAAGAAATATCGAAAGAGCTACGAAAATAGAGCATGCGAGAAAGAGAAAGAGCGGTTCACATGCGTATGAGAGAGAAAGAGAGTGCAGGAAGAAATAGAAAGGGGGGAATAAAATTCCACGAGTGAAACACAGAAGCACGAGGTCAGGAAGAGGCGAAGAAAGAGAGAGGGAAATAGACCAATATAAGCTGTTAGCTTGCAGCTGTTTGTGCAAACATTATCCAGAACCACGTTCTACGTTTCGTCCCTTTGACAACAGGACTACAAACAGAGGCTAGGTATCACGTGGTTGCGGGTCATGGAGATATGTTTCCCAGTCTCTATCCCTTTCCCTTCAATGCGAATTTACACGTGCAACTGAGTATCTTTTGAAGTGCTGAATTCGACCATATTGAAATCAGTGATTTCGGAATGACGAATATTTTCAAAAAAAAAAAAAAAGCTACAGCAAATTATGTAATTCTTCGATGACTCTTATTTTACATTCATCTTTCCCCCACTTTTCACCCACTTTGTTTCTCGACCGCTACGATATTGTCAAATTTTATAACGAGAACTACCTGGTTGCAATATTTAAAATGTTTAAAATTTTCAGAATATTTATACTTTCTGCACGCTCGGCTGCCTAGTTTCTGGCAATGTGAAATTTGATATTGATCAGCATAGTTAGGTAATAGTTTCCTCCCTCGCTAGGAAGTAAATTCTCAATCGAGCAATAACTGTTTATCGAAGGTATTTTCTATTGAAGAGATATTAGCGCGAAGGAAAGAAAAGGAAACTGACCTTTAGAATTCGTGGTTAATAAAATTTCGACCTTAATTACTTTAAGTGAAGAAAAAGACACCGAAAGAAAATATACAAAAATAGGACCACATTGAGTAGGCGGGGGACGAAAATAAATCCAAAGTTTTTACATTTTTCCCCATTATGTGACGTTAATTTTTTAACGAAACGAGATAAAGGAATATTTGAGGAATACAAGGGTTTTATAAAAATTTTAACCGAAAAACGTAGAGAAGCAATCATTTTATACAAAAAATTTATCATCTTTGCAATGTTATGTTTGTATGATATATATTTTCGCAAAACAATTTATCAGTGTTTTCGAAAAGAAAAAAAATATAAAATGAATATAATCTTTCAGCTGTGGAATTAAAAAGACAATGATATATGTATAACGAATATTGCTATTAACCGATTGCGATGATCTTTTTTTTTTATTTGCTTCACAGCATGGGAACCATTTAAGACTTTTCTGTCGTTGCATAAATATTCATAGAATGCACGAATATGTTCTGTAATCTTGAGCGTAACATATTTATAGGAAATGAAAATACCCTTCATTAATTAAGGAACAGTGTCGATATGATTTTAAATATGGAATCGCTTTGTGCATTGATTGAATCAACAGATTATATTTTACAAATCAACTACTTTAATTCTTTGTTCTTTTGGTTCGAAAAATTTGGAAGAAGAGTAGTTGAGAAGAATCAAAAACAGAATATAGAGAAGTTAATGAGTTGTGCAAATTATAATATTATATTAAAATTATGTAAAAAAAAAGTAGCAGTTATACTGTATAAATTGACAAAAGTCAGTTGGAAACAAAATAGATTTCAAATCGTTTCGGTTATTCTTTAAATCAATTTTCCTATTCAATGTAAATAAATGGTTGTCAGATATTTTTTTACTGTCTCGATATTTAATTTCTTAGAAATTAATTCTAAAATAGATTAAATCCAAATTAACAAATTATATCTAAACTAGATTATCATGGCAGCGACTGAAAATTACAATAAAATTTCTCTAATAGACCGAGCTCGTATTATTAAAAAATAAATGGAAAAATCGTTCGATGTTTAGGGAGGGTTGTACAGTGTGTCACGCAAACTCTGTGCATCTGTAATATCTTTATTATTTCAAACAATATGCGAAAACATTACGAATGAAGGTTGTAGAATTTAAAGAAATATGTAATATGATTGTGTTGGTTTCTTGACAGGTGGATGCGTACAATTGTTTATACCTGATTTCGATATAACAGCAATATAAAAAGTATAAAAGCACCAAGTATATTTATTCTAAAACTTACCGTTTCTGAGATATTTGACTTTGTTCGTTCCATTACTTTCGTTATGAAACATGTTCGAAGTGTCGACCATGTGGATCGACAAAATCGATGGCTTCCTGGCCAACTACATCACCAGACTTGACACCACTAGATTTTTTCTTCTAGGGAATACTGAAAAATATTGTATATCGCGATATACCAACTTCGCAACGTATGATGCAACGGATTATTGGCGCATGATTCTATAATAGACTCTGCGACGATACGAGAAGTAAGGTACGAAACGGTTCGAATATTACAACGTTATATCGGTGCACATGGTCGACGCTTTGAACATGTTTCCTTCAAATTCAAATTTCTTAGAAATAGTAAGTCTCTACGTCGTACAAAATGCAATGTCTCTCTGTCTGTCTGTTTGTTAGCTTATAACTCGAGAATCAATGAGTAGATTCTCGTGCGGTTTTCTTCTCTACGTAGGTACATTCTGGTCAGGTTTTAGTCTATGTTTGCTTAAAATTGGTTTTTACGGAGCAGGCCAGTGAACACAATGTAGGGGAAAAGACTGGAAACGCAGATACAACTAAAGTATGTATGAGAGATGTGTATCTCTTGAATAATTCTATAAAAATGTCCGCATACATGTTTATTGAGGAAACCTGTAAATCTATAGAAAGACTGTAAATATAAGAAAGACTGTGATATTGTCTTGTATAGGTACGGGGACAAAAACTGGCGCCAACGTAGTTCATATACATAAGCATTTTATTATGGCGAGAATATGCTTCTCTCATAGCTAATATTTTGCTAATACTTTGTGGGTTCGCAACAGCTCTTATCGTAGTACCTTTAATATAATAGAACGAGTACGTACAGTCCTAAAATATCCCATACTTTATCACTCTAGAAATATCTACGTGAAAACTTGAAAATAGTCGGCATTATCGACTATATTAAACGTTGTCCTCAACTGAAAATCATAATGCCAATAACGTACAATTTAATTTTAGAATTAAATTTTCAGTCGTATAACTTTCACGCTGCGAAAACAATCCTGCCTATAGGTAACCATAAATAATGTCCCAATTGCAAACTAAAAAAATTCTACTGGCTCATTGGCAGACGCCCTAAATAAAACGTGTAAAGTAAAATAATGCTATATAAAGCCATATTAAAACCTGTTTAGACCTATGGGATTCAACTATGGGGAACAGCGAGTAATTCCAACATAGAGATTCTCCAACGATTCCAATCAAAAACAATAAAAAACGATGTATTGTTACCAACGAAACAATACATCGCGACCTTAAGATACCCACAGTTAAAGAAGAAATATCCAAATTCAGTAACAGGTATAATATAAGAGTTAACAACCACCAAAACCTGTTAGTTACCCAATTACTTGACACGACGGATCAGATCCGCAGACTAAAAGGATATTACCCTTTAGATTTAAGCATTAGATTTAACTAGAATCAAACATACTATAAACATTTATAATCCAAGTTACAGTACCACGCCAAAACAATTTACTTATAATTCTCAATGAGAATTGATTGTAAAAATTCTACCAAATAAAAAAAAAAAATAACGTAGACCACGAGGGCGGTTCCGTGGGCATAACTAGTTTCAGGATAAACGTATCGCAGTGCCTTTACACTCAGAATTCGCTATTGCGTCGAAATCAAGCATAAAGAATTGAACGTCCCATTTAAAAGAACAAAATTGCCCTGTACTGGGTGTTTCCAATTTACATGCCAAAGAACGTGTAGAGGGCCGATAAACCAAGAAACAAAGTCTTTTAGAGATTTGCTCATTTTTCTTCATTTTATTTATTCACATATTTATTCATGTTATTATCTAGTTAATGAAGATGAGATAGGGTTGCAGCTGTACTGCATCAAATATCAACGGAGCAACGTCTGGCTGCAATTAGTGCGGTCATTGTTAGATGTAACGCTTGCATCGCTGCAAGAGGCCAGCGTTTTGAACAGTATCTTCATTAAATAGACGGTAACGCGAATAAATAAGTAGTGTAAAAACAAAGACATTTTTCTTTCCTCTTCCACGATTTTCTCCAAAATGGAGCAAAAACGAGGAAATCTCAAACTTAGGTTTTTTCACTTATTTGTCTGCAATTACTTATTCGTGTTATCATCTACTTAATAAAGATGAGAGCGAATCGTAGCTGTAGTGCATCAAGTATCAGCAGGGTAATGTCTGGCTGCAATTAGGGCGGTCATTGTTAGATGTAACGCTTGCATTACTGCAAGAGCTCCAGCATTTTGGACAGCATCTTCATTAAATAGACGATAACACTAATAAATAAGTGTAAAACTAAAAACATTTTTGTTTCTTTTTTCGCGAATTCAAAATTCAAAATTCTTTTTCAAAATTCACGACTTTCCAAAATATACTCGTTGTTAAAGGCTTAAATCTTACAGCTTTCGGTAGTAAACTTTTTGGCGTATTTGGAGTAACAAAGATACTTGAGGTAACAAAGTTCTCTTTGGAATAACAAAGTTCACGAGACACGTTGTATATTAAAATATGAAAGAGTTGGTAAACGGAAAAAGGCGAAGGTTGAAATTCTGTAGCAGTTGAAGTAAGGTCGACTTGATAGGTTTTTCGAAATGCGCGGATCGAAATTCGTTTCGTAGCTACGCGGAGAAAATTCATCCCTCGCGAAAGTTGGCTGGTTCGATTCCCCGGAGTGGATTCGCGAGTTCTCGGGAATCAATCGAAAGTTCCTTTGGTTTCGGAGGAGTAGAGCATCGTGTCCCATGGCTTGCCAAAATGCCGTTACTCGCGGCTCGTTCAAGCTGTCTCGTTTTATTTCCAATTTCTGTCCGTTCGCTGAAACGCAGCCGATCGATCGACGAAACAGCCCTACCGGTATTTTACGAATTCGACGTTGCACGACACCTCCAGGGAAATTTCTGTATTCTTCATTTCGTCGCGAAACCATTGCGTCGAAGCGTTTCACAAGCCTTCTTGAAAATTCACCCTTTCTTTCGCATATTTTACATTCTTTCCGCTCGTTTCATCGATGCAACGCAAAGAACAATTTTTTCTCCTTTTTTAAAACACGTTGCAATTACAAAGCGTGACTTCTATCTTCGACCGTATAGCTAACTCTTGAGAAATTACCTTCTATATTTCTCTCTCGTACGTAATGCCTGAATATTCAAGGCGTATTAAATAGTGAAACAGAATTCCGGATCCAGTTAAATGGAAATAAAGCTAACAAATAAGTAAATCGATACATGCGAATGACGGAAAGAACACAAGGGAATATAACATGAAAATGATTATGTAACCAAATCATCTAGAATGCTTCTCTATCTTGTTGTCTGTCAGGTTTACAAAACTTCAGTTTAATTTACGTTACGATTACGCTACGTTCTCTCATAGACATACTTTAATATAACGTAATATAACAGACTTGGGTTGGATAATTCTAATGCTAGGGTGAAATAAGTTCAGGTATCAAACGATAAGACAGATGCGATTCATATTACGCTTTATAATATATTATGGTCATTTGGAATTGGAGATATTTCAAGCGTGATATTGAAAAGTCGATTATTCGGTTACCAGAATCATATTCTATCGTCGAAAGAGAAACTTTTTATTTAATAATTACCATTAAATTTTGTATAGTTTTCGTGAATCAGTATCATTAGACAATTTCAGTTTTAGTATTACCCGCATCAAAGTCAGGACGTTCTTTATCTTCAACGATTCTTAGTTCTCTTGTCACTATTTGAATTGTCATAAAAATTTGAACAATCTGCTTTTGCATCTGATATAGGTTTGCCATTAGGTGTAAGATCCGTAAAAGTATCCATATTGTTAGAATGTCAGGAGTAACTTTCTTTAGATTTATTATTTCAGAAGGATCGGAGAATTCATTTTGCTTGAGCATAAGGAGATATGGTTCTTTCTTTTCTATCCTTATTGATCTTATCTTTAGCCAAGTGGTTGGGAAGCCTAAAGCGCAGCTTTCATAGTTTCGACAATTTTACAACGCGAGAGTCGTTGTATGGGTTGAAAATTTCTTGCAAAACAAAGATCGCAATATTATGCGATCCGTGCAGCGTTCGACTAATTTTTTGCCATTTTTAGGTTTGGCAAGTTTCTTGCGTAACATGGTCCAATTATAAACATAATTGATAAACGTGATCGATGAAGAACTTTAATGTAAAAAGTTAAATGGTGTACGGGAACTTAGTGAATAGTCAAAATAGGGAAACGTCAAAGTCCAGGAATATAAAATTGATAGGTACATTTCTATGAAAATTTCCTTATGATAACGTATACTCGCTATCTATTTTTATAACAGCCCTCGAGAATCTATAAAGCTGCGACGTCTTGTTTGTAAAACGTAATTGGTTTTGAAACGGGCTACTCTTTGCATTATTTTGTTTGCAGTGTAGAGTTACCGCTAAACCCAAAGTCCTTTATTCACTCTTTCTCGTCTCATGCAAATCTCTCTGACATACCATAATGTTATTCAAGTTTCGCAACTAACTTTTCAGGTTTGTTTCAAACGTAATTCGATTTTGACTTTGAAATCGTTTGACAGCTTCACACTTTGATTTTTAGTTTAATAAATCATTTTTTACATTGTCCTATATAATGCGGTGGTTTCTAAATTGGGAAGACGCATGAAAATATTTCGTTGCATCAAAGTATTTCTCTTTATTATACAAAACACGCGTCTTAGAGGACCATATATGATATTACGTATGTATATGGACAATACGATTATATCTACATTTCTCTTTGTGCTATTTTTATTAAAATAATTTTCAACTCTTTCATTGCATACTAACAAAACAAACGTACATGTAGTAAGAATAATGTAAATGTCGTGTACTTATATTTACGTGAAAATACGTAAATTGCAAAATGAATTTTGCCAATAATACAATCAATTCTTGATAATTCATGCAATCTGATTTTTATTGCGACGTTAGCAGGATACGAGGCTATTTTTATAGATTTATTTTGATGTATTTATACGACGTGATGTAAATCGCGATACCGTGTTTGTTTCATTGATAAAAATATAACATTAAAAGGTAATGTAGATGACGTTATGGATATCACTGTTTGAACGAGTAATAACAGAACAAGTTCGTTTGCGATCAGTTGAAATCGTTCAACTCTTATTACTAAAAATAAAAACCTGCCAGACTTAATGCATTAACCTTGCAACGTACCTTCCATTCGGCCAACACCTATTGGATGGACTTTTTAGACGAAGATGTTTTTAGCGAGAGCAAGGAAGGCAACTCTTTAACGATTACGAGGTAGAAATGGAATAATATTTCAATCAGATTATAAGTGCCGAGATTTATCTAGTCCACTGGAGAAGCAGACAGAAAAGTAAGCAAAGCATATATTTTTAACGATTTTTACTTTGTTGGAAAAGTAATGATCATAGGCATTAAAAAAATAAAAACGTGATATTGGAAATTATCTGATGCCGGCAACGGCAGTTAAATATGCCGATGTAATGAAATGATTTCATCGCCGTAAAGACGATAATAAGGACGATTTTATAGAAATAGCATTCGGAAAAGAGGTTCAATGGTTCGAAGTACAAAAAGGATGTAACTCTATGCAGTTGCTGACACCCCTGTTCATAAATCACCGGACATTTAATAAAATTTGGATACGAACAATCTTCATTATCACGAAAAAGGCCTCCTTTATGAAATAAAATTGGCATTAATCAATTGTTTATAATTTGAAGAATTTGTAGATCAAATTGTATGTTCAAAGCCTTAACAAAATATCTCATATATCTTTTTCATACGCCGCCTGCTAATATCACCGCTTCAAATAATTGCAGCATTCCGTTGATTGTTTTTGATAAATATTGACAAAAGGGGACTCGGCCCCAACAAAGTCGACCTTCACATATATTATCAAGGACGCTCTTCTTGAAGAAGCTGATTACTTCTTGAAAAGCTATTAATAAAAAACTATTATTGGTCGACGACCGGGTGAAGTAACCTCTGATGCAGACCGAATTCTTATCTTTTGTTTGCAGTTTATCAAGCGAGTCACGATTATACACTATTTTAACCGACTTGGTGTAAGAAAATGCGAAGCTTCGAACGCTCGGAGCGGTCCTCTGAAATCCAGAGACGAAATCCGTCACCCCAGTTTCTAGGAAGAGATAGCGGAGTCACTCGAGGCTGCCGTAAATTATGCTCTCTCTCTCTCTCTCCCTCTATCCCTCCCAGCCCTCCCTCTTTCTCTCTTTCTCTCTTGCTGCGTCACGGGCTAGTGAGGTTCAACGGTTTCGCGACTGCGAGGCTAGCGAACGGAACCGACTGTCCTACGCGTTTACTAGCATCCTGAGTAAACGTAACGTCTCGGATAAATCGGAATGCGTTCATATAAATAATAGATTACATTCCCCAAGCACGATGCGATTATCTGTACGACTTTTTCCTAATTAACTCTTCGAATTTGTCATCCGATCTTCATCGCCATTTCACGGTTTTCCGCGTTTCTACGTACACACTTATACTACGCACACTACGTCGTAGACAACACTTTGATCAGCTTTGTCCTATACACGTAATCGCCGGACTCTTTTAGTTGTCCAGATATTCGCACAAGACTATCGTTATCGATACTTCCCATATCCATATGTGTCTATCTGTGACACAACGTAAGCATAGCTATAAACTACAAACAGGTGGTGAAAATTAGGTTACCGTGGACGGACAATTATGGAAAGAATTCACTCTAGTGGTAACGGTAGATTTTATTAATAACTTTTTAAGAGATAACTGGCTTCAACTTCCTTCCAATAATCGTCATATCTGCTTTTTAACTTTGGGCAATCTTGCGCAAATAATTTCTCAAACAGATACTTACGGATGTAGTCCATTTCTAAATGCTTATCCGGAGGATCGTATTCGCGTTGTACTATTCCAATAACCATTTTACTCAAAATGAGTAATTTTCCAACGATTTACGGACGGGGAAGTATGTTGAACATGATTATGCAACTTGGCAGCCAAGAGGATATGGGATGTATAAATATTTGAAGAATCTGTCGATTAATCGCAATCGGTATTTGAAGAGACAAAGTTTTATATGAGAAAAGTGGTTGTTCTATTGTGCGAAAATTGCGTTATCCGAACAATTTTAGTAGTTCGGCACTGCATGAATAGAATTTATACGGAAGAGCAGGACAACACGTTGTGGATAAATTGAAAGGTGCGAGGCGCAACGTGTAGAGTTCTGTCCTTTCCAACGTCTGACTTAAAAATATTCTGCAAAAGAAAGGATGAAAAGGCATCGATGGCTCGCAGACAGCGCATAGCGTGCTTCGACGATATGTTCTTTTCGTTTCAGTAGTAGTTTCTGTGATACTGACTATAGTCCTCCACTCGGTTGCATAGCCGTTCAGCGTAGCGTAAACAAGTCAATGCGCGTAGTTGCATCCTGCTCCTGCCTGCTCTATCTTCCTAGTAGTGCATCGGTTTCGCTCTGCCTGGCCAACAGGACTTGCAAGCAAACGTTGCCCGATAAACTCCTATTGATTGAAGTCTTATGCGTTTTATTTCGGACCTAGCTACTCGTTCGCCCTTCTATTTCTATTTCCGGGCCGAGTCACCGGCTGCATCGACGACGCATTACGTCTGCTGTCAGCACGTTCCTATAATTGATAGGGGATGCTACCCGCCCTCTCTCTTCCCCGCACCGTACTCTGAAAGATACCGGTTATTTACATGCGAAAAATGTGGCTGCTTTTTCCAAGAGACGAGGGAGTTTAATCACCGTTTACGCTGGAATTTAATCTTCCCCAATTCAATTTATCATGCTGTTATCGTTTAATTATCAGGCACTTTTCTCAAGTACACTTTAGTAATCTTCCTGTAATTGTAACTCTTATGTTGACTGAAAATTTTACGGTAATTTGGAATTTATCATTTTTAATACAGGTCCTTCCTTTTTGTGTGATTAATTATACGATTTATATTACTATATCTAACTTTTATCATGCTACGAAATGTTTCCATACAATGAAATTACATCGTGCAGGATGATTTGAAGAATCGGCTCCAGTTGTAATTCTGCTTCGAGCGAAACGAGACAAAAATCATGTTTTGTCGTCTTTGATAACCTCTATAACCATATATTATATACGCAGACTTGGAAAATATACTAATTCCTCGAATAAAAAGTACGTACAACTTTAGATTACTAAAAATAGACCATCCTAGATATTTCGTTACACGATAATATACGGGACGATTGTAAAATCGTGATACGTCTGGAAAAGATGTAATTTCTTATATAATTGCATCTATCTATATTCGTATTCGTTAGATTGCTATTTACATTTATGTATTTAAACCTAATGCAAATATTTTAAATCGCTTAATAACCAGATGTAGAATCAGGATAGATAGGTGATAGATTAAAGTAGCAAGTGGATAATAACCAATAACAAGTGAGCGGTTCACAGGAAAACAGAAGAACGTCGCAGCATTTCTCAGAAAAGGAAAATTTATTTTTCGATATATAATGTCGCAACTTTGTATTTTCTCAGTGATATTATATCGAAACAAAATATTTTATTCTACGTAATTTTCTACTTTTACCTAATAATTATAAACTCAAGCATATGTCCTGCATTAATTCTTCGAAATTTCCAAGAAATCACTGTTCGTGCCTGAATATGTAAAGTGGAAATATTTTTGTAAAGAGTAAATTGAACGCTACAGAATATCAAGAGGTGTTATATGGTAAATTATTGCCTTTCATAACTGAATAGGAGACAAAATGACGGTTTTTCGTCAAGACTTTGCTTCTATTTATACAGCCGCCACTACGGAAAAGTGGTTTCAATATTTTGGAATAGAATTATTACCATGGCCAGTATCGAGTCTTGATCCGAACCCGATCGAGAATCTGTAGGAAATTCCAGCAAGAAAAGTTTACGATCGCAAGAAGCCGCCTATAGAAAATATCGTTTAACCTAAAAAAAGAATAAAATAGGCGTAGGTGAATATTTACGACGAAACTTTAAACAAATCTGTGGATAGTGTGCCGTACAGATGATTTATAGAAATATTGAATGAAAAGGTAGCAAAATCAATATCGAGTTTATATTTTGTTCACAGCCAAAAAACCAATTTCAAGAGAAAATTTAATTGTTTCTGGACTTGAAGGGGATCAAATTTTTGTTTGTCGTATCCTCAGTTTTCTTTTATATTACGATATACAATTATATAAACGATCTTGTCAATTTTTGCTTTAATACTGTGAATATTCTAAAAATAGAGTTGAGTTTATAATTATTCACGGCATTGTGCAACACATTAACCTGTAAAAAACGAAAAGTATCTTGCACACTTTAATATCTTAAAACTACTATAAAATAGAAAAAGTTTCGTCCAAATTAATACGACACAGCCAATGACGAAGAGCACGAACAGGAACATGCGAAAAAATGTTAAGCTCGTTAAAAAATTCGAGATTCGTTAAAATTAACACAGCCCATTTTACCCGTGAACCTTTGGCTTGTTATTGTTATTATTATTCCTAGAATTATACATAAATTCTAATAGAGTCGCATATCTATGAAAGACGTTGCACGATTCTTTTAAAATGGAAACTAACGATTAATCGTTTCCAGCGAATTTTCGATACGTACAATATTCATCGTAATACTCTGTACTTCTGATTACCTGTAATACGTTATACGCAATCGGTCCTTGCAGTCCTAATTGTCGAGTAGCTGACATACTAGCTTTTACGTATGTTCGTCATCTAGAACAAAAGTTAGAATCCATGAGAGGAGTTCCTGTGTTAGACCGCAGGATCCCCCCGGGGTCAGGCAATGTTCTGACAGTAGTATTAAACTTGTCGAATATTGATGTCTCTTTGCAACTGTGTCAGTTCACTAAGTCCCGTTGTACTTTAGCAACGTAACATCAACTTAGCACGTAGATGAATACTTGTTCGCGCGTTTTACAAAGTAAAATAATGCTGGAATAGTTGGAAAGCTCCATCCGATTTGATACACTTTGGAGAAAGAGCGGGCGAACATTTTTTCGTCCATTCTTCGTCGCTCAATTTTGGAACTGAATTTCGTACCGAATGGTAGCTTATGGCGAGACATCGATCACGGGAAATTTGAAAGTTGAGCCGGCTATTAGGTCCTGAGATGTAAGAGATCGAAGAAGCCCATATTCGTTAATGCGTCACTCGGTGCGCTCCGATGTGTGGATCTTTATATCGATCGAATAATTAAAAAATTTGTTCTGACGAATTTTTCGTTCTGCTTCAATCTTCTATGATCTATCATCCTGCTCTTGGTAATCGAGCGTGCCATAAACGTGGTTACTTACGAAGGCTAATTTAACTATTGTTACGATACTTGTAACGATAGCTTGTAAGAATTTCCACGATCCCTATCCAATTGCTCGAAGCCTCGTTCGTCCAGATCTCTCTCTCTCTCTCTCTCTCTCTCTCTCGCTGCACGCCAAGAACGACTTCGGGTACACGGAAGTACATAGAACGACGTCTAACGAACACTCTGATTGGGCCTTTCTTGCGCTCGATGACCAGCCACTCAGCATACATATTTTCGAATTCTCGCCTGGGCCTTGCCAAACTCTCGATCGAGTCGAGCAGATCAGAATCGCTGCATCTTTCGAACAGAGCGCTTTTCTCGCCGTTTTGCACAGAATTCAGAATCGCTTGGTTTATCGAACAGTAAACACCTGTCATCGTTTCGAAGAGAATTTAGAATCGTACCAAGAACATCAAATTCGTTGATCGTCATCATTCGTATTTCATTGTTAGGAATCGTCTCGAGATGGAACCATTTCGTGCTTCCGTTTCCTTGCTCCAACGATCGCGCCACGAATTTTCGAAGCTTCGCGACATCGTTCCGATAGCACGTTTGTACGTTTTTTTGTGAATAGTTCATCTTTCCGGAGCTACTCCGCTATTTCAATCAGTCACCTAATATTAGTTGCGCGAATGATAAATGCAACGTCTCGAGCGAACGTTACGAATGAACACACACACAGAGTTATAAATACATCGGAGCCTTTAACATTGACTGAAAATGTCACAGTGTACGAAAAAAGTGGTAGTTGCCACGTACGTAAGTTGAGGAAAGAATAAGAGTTTGCAAAAATGTCACGAATGCCAAAGGTTTATTTGCAAAAGTCACTATTATCATTAAATGACTTTGATAGAACACGGCTAAAAGATTTTTTAGAATAAAAGACATAATACATTACTACATTTTCTTGATCCTTTAACAAGGAAATAAAATTGAAAAAACGAATTTTACACGTAATTGAATGGAAGATAGTAGCAGGTTTAAAATACCTGCCTTCTCAAAATCATATGATACGCGATTTTATATACAGGGTGTTTGGTAACTGGCGGTACAAGCGGAAAGGGGGTGATTCTACGCGAAAAAAGAAGTCGAAAATATAGAAAAAAAAATTTTTTTTTTAATTTTTCCATCGAGACAACGATCTACAGTGAGATCCGTTATAACGAGACGTGATAAAGTGCGCGCGTACCGAGCGAAAATTCAAAGTCGATTTTCTCGAAAACAAAGCCTCCAACGAAAAATTTTTATTCTATATTTTCGACTTCTTCTTTTGCGTAGAATCACCCCCTTTCCACTTGTATCACCAGTTACCAATCACCCTGTATATTTCATTATAACAACAATCGGCCGAACGAACAACAGCTTAGTATCCGATAGAACGCGTCAGTATCAGTTAAATATCAAAAGTGCTAGGTTGTATCGCGATTTAAAGAAATAAATAGTAAATCAAATTTCAGCCACGAGAAATTTAATTCCCAACGAACGGAAATTACTTAATTACTTTGGAATATCTGGAAATTTGGTGGAACCTAAAATTTTTGTGCTATTTTGTTCCATTTGTTTAATCGCGAATGTACTTACAAGTTATAGCTGTAGATATTTGTAACTTTATATTGTATTTATTATCGTTTATTGTTGCAGAATCGTACCTAATTGTGCCACCAGTTAGACCAGGACCACCCTATATGTTAGCATTTAAGAATAGCGTATATTTATTTAAAACAAAAATGTACATACATGTGTATGCAGCAGAGCGCGATTTTTTAAACTAAATGCCAATACGCTTGTATTTATATTTATCGGAATATTAATAAAAAATATTTTTCTCAATATGGAATAAACATTTGGAGAGTGCTACATGGATAAATTAATTGTAAATTGTTCAATTTATTTGAGCGGTGTACGTTATTTTGAAATATTTCTGTCGCCGTAGGTTAAATATATTTGTCGGTTATCGATATCGAGAAGATGAGAGAAGAGGGAAAACAATTTGAAAATAATTTGTGTCGTATATATGTAGTATTTCTCTAAAAATAATACCTTTTATCGTACACGTAATATCTTTGGTGCACGGCGATTCAATCGAGTATTCGTTGCTTCCTTCGTCTGTGCCTTTCCTTTCTTTTGTTTCTTTCTGGTGATTGTCGGGCCAATAGCGTGGCGTCGGCCGATAACGACAAAGGAGTTGGAGTATCGGCTCGCTGATGGAGCGGCCCGCTAAGAAATCTGATTGTAAAGGACGACCGAGCTAACGCTTCCATTTTTCCCGAGGCATTGCCTGTATCCCACAAAAATCTATTTCTCGCTTTTTATTATTTCTTATTCCGGCAAGTCGCGCGCCGTCACGGCTGTTTCGTTTTCGCCTCTCAAAGAAATATCACGACTATTTCAATTCTCGCTGATATTGCCGGCCGATAGACGAGCTGGAGCTTGCCCGAGGCGAACTCGAGTCATCCTTTATCTTATACGAAGCCATGTATCCATATAGCATTCCGAACCCCTTCTACGTTCTTTCCTTTCTCTACTCACCTCTTTCCAAACCTTAGATTTTAGAACGCGTATCGTTTCTCATACGTGTACTTATCAACAAACATTTCTCCTTTCTTCCCTGTAACTGCTTGGCGCCAGACGGATTAGCGAACCAAAATAATTCAAAATTTCTTTTTCGTTTTCTACAACTTTAAGCCATCTTTCAGACGATTGATCAATTCCGCTTGGAAAGGATGCCGTGTATTTTCACGCTTACGAATATACGAAAGCGCGTATCCGACAACAAAATGTATCGAGCGAGAAAAATGACAGTTTGAGGCTCATTATGATGTGTTTTGTATCGGAAGAAACGCGTGGTCTGGCAATTTCACAGGAAACCCAATTCTCTTCTCTCGAAATCTTTTTCATGTCGCGTAGACGATCTGAAACGGTTTGTCGTGTTACACCTAACTGCTTCGCAAACTGTTTTTGCGTTTGGCTGAATTCTCAACCAGTAGTTCCTCCAAAGCGCGGCTTGTCGATCAAACTGCAGTCGCCACTTTGAACTAAAATGCACACATATCGTATGATGCAATACCTTCGCTGAGAAAGTGACAAATCAATTCGCTTGCATTTTTACTATATTTTCCTTGTTGCAATCCATTAGGAATACAGTGACGGATATGCACTTTGTGCATATGCCATTATCGACGTTTATGAATTGATTATTTTTCAGGATTATCTTGCAACTCCGGCAAACAAAATGTCCTTTTCAGTAGTAACGTATCGGCTATGCAGACACCAAAGGGCTGGAGAATCATTTCGTTTTATTATCAATGTTTGAAACGTATTGGATTATTCGTCTGTTTGGCTAGTACATCGCCAATCTGGTGAAATAAGGACATAATTATAAAAAAGAGATTTTTTTGTATTTTATAATGAAATTTGTATAATGCTAGGATCTAAGCAAGTTTTTTATCGATACTATAATAATTTTATGTTGTATAACGTTATTTTAATATTTTGTCGGATAGAACGATATTAAAAATTCGTTTGTAAGATTGTATTTCAAAGATTACCATTTTAATTAATTTGCAATGACCTAAGAGATAGGTGTTACGACCGTTCGCGGAGAGACGCGGTCGCTAGGAGAACGCGTCAGCGAGAGGCGTAAATTCTCGCTACGATCATGTTAATCGACGCCGCGAAATAGTCGTTCCCCTGTTTCGTTTAGGATAACAGAGGTGGTTTAATGAATGTAACACTGTATTAACAGGTTAACATAGAACAATATATTTTACAATAATATGATGAAGATGTTACAGAAATTTGACTCGACTTTGCGATATCTCTAGATAAATTCGTTTGCTCGTCAGATTTGTCGAAGTGTCACGTTTGACTCGTCAGAAGGAACTGGACGCCCTTCGATTATTTTCGTTTTTTCTGGAAGGCGACCCCCACTACGTTCGGATCACGCCACATTCTTTTACACGAGGTAAAATAACGGCCACGAGTCGACGTTTCTGGAGGTCGCCCTGCTTAATGAACCATGCGCTTGCCTCTACAATGTTTGTTTGCCGAGTAGCCGCGACGATGCGCCTGCGACGTTGTAGGACCGCGAGCGACGGTTAAGAATATGACAATAGGTAAAGCGAGTATCCTGTCTTATTGTGTATTTTCGATTACCAAATCTACCGAAACATTATCGAGTTAAAAATATTTCTATATTTACGCATTTAGAAATTACGAAACATTTCTCGTCGCATGTCCTCTGATAACTTAAATTTATAAAATTGTTTAATTTACTGTAATTTAACTTTGAACGAGAATTACAACTTAATATCAGCCAACGATAAAAATGCGAATAACAATATTTTATAGTTTCAAACAAATGATAAGATTAAGAGTCTGTCATTACATAGATGGATTATTTTTGCATAGATTTTTTATTTTGATGTATATTTTGCTATTTCTATGTATTTTATTCCGGCGACGAATATGAATTCGTGCAAGTATTGTTTTCAATCAGGAGATAGTACCGACCATAGATATTCCACGTAAGCAAATAATCGGAGAGCTTCGAATACCATCGTCCTTGCGACCCTCTTACCTGAAGGTATAAAAATTCTTAATCTAAAACCAATTCAGAAGAGCGTGCTAGGGAAAGCCATGGTTTTTATAGGAACACACTCACCTTATGTAACAGAGAATTGGCAGAAGGTATTTCCTAATATCGAGCCATCGTCCCTTGAAAAAGAATGTTGAAGTGACATCGCAAAGAGGGAAACAGGAAGGCAGTGAAGGCAAGAGAGACGAATGAAAAGAGACGGGAACACGAGAGAACGAAATGGTAAGAGAGCGAGAGATGGGGGGGGGGGAGATGAGTGTCACTTCAATCCCTCTTACTTTTCTATGGAGAAATCTACCAAAACAAAAGATTCCTAAATTCTTTCGATGAGGAAAGTAAACGATGGCTATAAGCGGACTATTAACTTCAACGAATCAAAAGGAAGATCTATCTCAGCATCATAAAGTCTTCAAATTTAACGGCAATACCCCACTGTTGCAATTAGTCGTATAATTAAGGGGCCATACCTTGCTAATTTCGGTAATTACGCAGAAAAGCGGGCCCTAGCTGCAATTTTGTTCAATTTCGGATACGTTGTAACACGCGCTTTGTCCGAGGCGTGGCCCTTTTTAGCCCAAGTTGCGTCTTTTCCTTTTTTTAATCACAATGTGAACGACAAGTTATTTTCATTTACGTTTACTCTTACGACCTAACTCTTATTACTTCCACTAACATCGAGTCTCAGGCCCATCTGATAATAATTCCAATATCTAGCACTTAATTTAATAAATAATTAACGAAACAATTTCTTTGCACAAACATCCTGTATCAAAATAAAAAATTGGAATAAGAAAGATCTGCGCTGTGCCCAACGGCCCACCAAAATGTTCGATGCGTACAACTGAAATTTGAAATAAGGAAAGCGTCAAGAGAATCTAAGTTTTAAAAGCGATGTTATAGCGAGGCAAACTTTGGCATCCAACGCTTTTGTTTGAAACTTCTGACAAATGAAGTACCCGTGTTAAATTGAGACGTTTAAAACTAAACGATATCTATAGCAAGGGCAGTTGGAAAATTATACTAGTAAAATTAGGAAATAAATCAAAACACACACAGTGAGATTCTCAGCGTCGGATTGGTGAAAATTCGAAACAAAGGGTTCGAGCAAAATGGTCAAATTTCTTTATTGCGTCACATTCTATTCATCGCGAGGATCGAAAAATTCCCTGTCTCTTGGATACAGTGCTCGCCCTAGAAAAGAGCGATTAGATCGCGTTCATACAGATTTAAACTGATTTTATTCACAATGTTCTATAATGTGAATGTGTTGCACTTGTTATCGGAGTAGGCGAATAAATATAACCAATAACGTGGTTCCCAATAATTCTTGCTCACACGTTGGTGGTGAAACGTCTTTGCTTAAATCTTTCGTTGTATGGGTATTTCTGTTTGCTCTAACACTTCTTAAATTATTCGTCACTCGCCATCCTGGCTTGTGACTGATTCTTACTGGACGAACTGTTCTATGTAAGCTCATTAGTGGGCAAACACGAGCAACATCGATAATCCATTTTTCTTTACGCCAATGGATGCGGTGTCGGTCTATTCCCCGATATGGATTAAAACGCTGCAGTATTAATTCGTGATTACCAGATTGTCAATCCAGAATGAAAATCCCTTTGTCTTAGAGCTTCTTCTGCGCCTAGATGTTCCTATTATTCTCCATTAATTTTCAAAAAGTAGCATTTTGCGAGCTAATCTATATTTCCTGCTGCTTTGTCAGTAGCGTGCTGTATATTTTATTACTGCAAATGTAAACACATTGTGAACAAATTTAGTCCAAGAATGATCGACACATCGACACATCGAAAACGGTTGAATTTAGATCCGTGATTCCTTTGAAAGTTTTGACCCTTGTGATAAGTAGAATGGAAGGTCAATTTTGCACGGGCTTCTTTTTACAAATCTCCACCGATCCAAAGGTATCGAATCACGCTATGATGATTTTACCCTCTGTACATATGCAATTGTTTCCGGATTCTACAACTATGCGGATGAGACTTGTCTCTTTGATCGTCGGAATAATACTATCTCGTTCGGATGTGCGAATAAGACTCTTTTATTCGAATATCACGATAAAATATCTAATAATATCTTTTTCTTCAAACAAGAGCGGCTCGGGGAAGAAACGCAAATATAGATTAGAAGATTGGCAGTGCATTGAAGATTTTTATAGGCTATAAAGCGAATCTAATATTGATGGAAGAATGGACGGTAACAGCGATAATTCTGTGTCGGAAATTCTATGTAAAAAGAGAGGAACCTGGATTAGGTAGCGCTTAACGTGAAAACCGCTATATCGAAAAATTGAATATATAGAAAAATAGGCATTGAAAAATGTTCGAAATAGTAGTCGGAGCGACGGCCACGCGATACTCTACATTTTGCGTCATATCGTGGAAAACAAAATTACGTTTCTAGCGATAGTAGAGAGATAGATAAACGAAAGGCACCTGGCCTGTGGTTAAGGACAGCGATTTCCAGTCCGTTTTTATGACCTTATACCTATGGCACAACGTATAAGAGTTTTAATCGTGTCTTATTATTAAATGAAATTAGTATTAACAAAATACCTTGGTCTGCTGGGTCCCATCTTGCCGCGATCCCGTGCGGCACAGCATAAACAAATTGACTTTTCACCTACGCAGTTACCTGCGTCATCGAGGTCGTAACAGGGATTAGGTTAAAATTGAAGTCAAGGTTGAACATTCTTATTTTTTCCCGAAACTTCTATCATTTTACGAGAAACGTTTGATGTTCGCCGTTCTTAACCAAACAACCATTTCCGCGCACATCTTTTTGTGTCTGCAAAAGTAACGAAGATATTAAAGTGGATAAGATAAACGAAACACCCTATATACAATGTGCTTGCTTCTTCTACGCTTTGCAGTTAAGAAATGAAACGTAAATTTGAAACGAGAGGAAAAGGAGGGAGCTACGTAACAATAAATACATAGCTCTAAATAATAAATAAATTCCCTCAGTTTTTAGAGATACGGATGAATATGAAAAAGATATAAAATCTTTATCTGGTACTTTTCTATACTTTCTGACTGCTTCGTAACGCATCTTTATAACACATGATACATCATTTGTATGTGCATACATAGTGAGGTTAGGTATGCAGAGTAAGTTCCTCGCTGGTTAACTTGAAGGGAATGTTGTTAATTATGCTATGTGATAATGGTATCGTAAGATGCGAGTGGTTATCGTATCGCCGATTCGTATCACCCACGTATCGAGGCGGAGACGGTTGTTTTTATGTATACATAGGTAAGTCCAGGAGGGATGGATCACCGGGAGAGACGGACCTACGTATATAGTCTCGAAAGTATCCGCGAGACATGCGTTCTTTGAAAGAGACGTATGGCAACAAGAAGATTTAATTATAGCTGTTTTAATTAAATTTAATTAAAGACCCTCTAGGTAGTAACGAAGGAGAGCCAAGTATTTCGAATAACAAAAGTTAATAATAAAGAACGCGACAAAGACTACAATGACGAAAGAAGACGAATGGATCGAATGTGTTTTCTGATCTGAAATTTAAGATCATGTATGATCATTGTCGCAAGAAAGAAAACAAGACAAGTATTTAATGGATATTTCCTATAGTATGCAAGAATGTTTTTAATATATTTTGCAATTTTGTAATACTAGTAGTAATAACGGTAGATGGAAACGGAAACTCTGTTTTCTCATTAATGAAACAATTTTTTTAGCGAAAATATTGGTTGAACTTTACTCTAGAGGGTCAAAAATTGTAGCCGATTCGAAACTGAATAACTTTTATATAAAACATCTTTTATTAGATCGTCGAAGTATACCCATTTTCTTTCAAGTTTCAATTACGTCTATTTCGTTGTCGCCAGAAGCTGCTACGTGTTTCTTAAATTTTGCCTGCATCGAATAAATACAAACTTGGAAAAATATTAATTACAAAAGAGGGGTAAATTCATACTAAATATAGAAAAATTTTCTTGTATTTAGTGTTTCCTGCAACTTATCTGTAATTGATTAATCTGTAATTAATAAAATTAAAATTTTTTTCGAACGAAGCATTCTCACACCCAAGTGCCTTAACTCTTTCGTATAGAGAATAAAAGAACGCATCAGTTGATGTATAAAAAGATATAGGATTTCATTTAAAAATATACCGATATTCTCGAAATCTCGTGAGAAAATGACTAGAGAAAAAATTCTTCCATCTTATTACACGTGCGCTTTGAAATAGTTTGTCCGTTTAAACACTCAGTGTATAAAGTCCGTTTAAAATTTTGCTATTCCGTCTTCAGAGCTGCGATTGCTTAGTATATCTTGAAACTTCAAAATTTTTACTCGACGAATGCGAATCATCCCTGTATCCCGCTATGATTAAAAGATACATATAAATCTAGTAGGAACCTTTAATATCGAAAATTGGCGACTTTGAATTCTACTAATCGAAATCTACGAAGAACTTCTTGTGATGTTCGAATCTTGTGACTTTGCGATCTGCGGATAGAGATCTTTAGCTACGACATAGAATGCTTATTAAATTAATAGAAACATTTAATCAAGTAATAGCTCTCAAGAACTATTAATTTTTCCCAATTTTTATTCTTTCGCTTGTTTCCTTACCTTTAAATTGATTTTTAATAACGGATTTTATTTCGTATATTTATTTGCAAATGATAGAACAGAAAACTATGATCATTTAACTAAAACTATTTTTTAATAAATTAATATATTAGAACTAGAGCAACTAAATCAATGCAGCTAATCGACTGGTGACGACTAACGACGCTCGTAACTTGTGTCAACCAACGACAATTTCATTTCGTACTCTTTACAAGTTTATCGAGTTTTACATGATTATTTCACGATGCTACGATATAGTCTATGTGAACGTACACAGGAATTGTTACAGATGAGGGAGTAAATGCGCGAATGGAGGAAAGTATCGTAGGTTTTGATTTTATAGCAAAGTCGCAATAATGGAAAAGTAATTACAACGTGACACAGCATTTCACGGTTCAAGTAATCAAACACAATACTACACAAAACACGTTATATCGGACATATTGATCAAAGTAGTTTACGAAATTAAGCAGCGTGTTTGTTGTGTGACGAACAAACCAACAAATAGAAGGTGCCAAATCGATCGCATTTTTAGATTGATTCATATGCGTGTACGTAAAGTGGTAGACATGTAAATATTGTTATTAAATACATGTTTGTTTTCATAACTAGCGCGGTACATGTGGTCTTTATTTCTATATAAATATTATTATGTTATGGGATAAAATAGCATATATATAAGAAATAACTTTCTGTTGTCTTGTTAGTGGAGTAAAGTTATTGCAAATTTCTGTTCACCACAAATGAACTAATTGGTCATGATTACGATATTAACGTACGTCGCTAAATAATCAAATTATAAGCGGAATTATTTATTTTGCATCTGAGCTTCGAGATATAGTTTATATATATGTAGTATCGTGGACGAAAGGCCTGGGCAATATCGGACGAACTATGAACAGTGTCGCGAGAGCCGAGGCGCCGTCGGGCCCATCAATGTGTCATCGGTCTTTTCAAGTGCATAGTTTCGTGGAAAAGACCTACGTGACCCTGGCCACGAGCGTCTGCAGAACACGTGTGCGGTGGGCCTAGGAAAAGGGCAATGGAATGCGACAACGGTCAGTCGAGAAACAGAGCACGAGTCGGGAAACAGAGTGCGAGTCGAGAAGCCGAGTGCGAGTCGAGCGGAGACGGAGGTTGCGAGTGGCGTTGCCGAGAGAGTGTGGATTGCGCTGTGTTCTGTACGTTTGGTATGAATAGTTCAAGTTAAGCCACAATCGTCTTTTCTGTCTCATTAACATCTCTACTGTCCACGTTTTGTAAACATATTACATCACGATATTACATATTTTTGGGGGCTCGTCCGGGATTGGACAAGACAGAAAACGGAACGGTTTAACAGAGCTATTCGAGCTAGTTGTGAATTTACCGGTACGCGGTGCGGTAAAAGACGATATTGTTGACTGTTTAAGTTTGTGTTGTGTGAAAAATGGCCAACGTCGGGGACGAACGATTGTCGGGTGAAGAGGGTTCGACGCTGGAGGAGCTGAGGAATAAGCTCGCGCGAATGAACCTCCCTATATCGGGTGCGAGGTCAGTGCTGATTGCAAGGCTGAATCGGGCGTGTAGGGTTGGACAATCGTATCGTAAGGGATCGACGGGCGGTGAAGAGCTAACCGGTCAACGAGATTTAGAAAATGTACAGAGAGCTGAGCGTGATTGCAACGAAGATGAGGATGTTGAGAAAATGAATACGAAGGAGTTGAAGGAGCGCCTCGCTAGTTTGGGTTTAAAAACGACGGGAAGAAAAGTAGAGTTACGCGCACGGCTACGAGCGGCCATGGATGGTAACGACATATCGTCGGAAGAGGAAAGCGACGACGAAAGTGAGGATGAAGATGACAAGAAAAACGCAAGAGAATACAAGAGAGATACGCGAAGGGTGCATCAGGACCGTGACGAATGTTGTCGAAGGGCATGTGTTGGTTCGACACTGAGTTTTAGAGACGTCGAAGATGCATTAGAGTCGTTTAGTGGCAACAGAGGTGAAAATGTCGAACGATGGTTCGAGTCGTTCGAGGAAGTCGCTGATACGTGCATGTGGTCGGATGGGCAGAAGGCAGTCTACGCGAGGAAGCTGCTGAAGGGATCAGCGAAAATATTTGCGAGCTTCGAGTGTCACGCCAGGACTTGGCATGAGTTGAAGAGGGGGCTAGTGAAAGAATTTTCGAGGAAAGTCAACAGTAGGCAAGTACATCAGAAACTTGAAGAAACAAAAAAGGAGAGTGATGAAGCGTGTTTGGCTTACATGTACCGCATGCTCGAAATAGCCAGCCAGGTGGACATGGAGGAGGAAGCAAAGGTGGAATACATAGTTGATGGAATAATAGACGACGAGAACAATAAGGCTGTATTGTATGGCGCTACGTCAATCAAAGGGTTGAGGAAGAGGTTAGTGATGTACGAAGAGCAGAAGAGTCGCAGAGCAAAGTCGATTGCGAAGTCGGCTAAAACCCAGAAGAACGGGAAGCCCAGTCAATCTGTAGACGCAATGAAGAAAAGAAGATGCTCCATTTGCGGTAGTGAGGATCATCTAAGAGTTAAGTGCCCGGAGAAAGGAAAAGGTATGAAGTGTTTCAAATGCAACAGGCTTGGACATGTGGCGGCGAATTGTACAGCGCGACAAGTAAAGACTTACGTAATCTCAAGACCGGAAAGGAAAAAGTACGTGAAGGACGTGTCGATAGATGGCTGCAGGTTTGTCTCGTTAGTGGATACAGGTAGTGACCTTACGTTCATACGAGCGGATGAGTATGTGAGGTTAGGATCACCACCTCTGGGAAACTGCAAACTTAAGTTTGATGGTTTTGGTTCCGCTGGCAATAGTACCTGGGGCGAGTTCACAAGGGTAATGACGGTCGACGGGTACGACTTTACTGTCACTCTGCATGTTGTCTCGAATAAGGTAATGACAAGACACAGTCTACTCTTAGGTACCGACTTTTTAGACCAGGCAGAGTTGCGAGTCAAACGGGGCGAGGTGACATTTTTACGACTCGACGATCAGACCGACGGTCACGAGGACGCGCCGGATGTACTGAGGGTAAACGCGGTAGAACAGACCGACGAAACAGACCTGACACACGTACGGGAACCGCATTATCGTGAAGCGATTCGCGATATCGTTAGGGGGTATAGGCCGGAGAAGAAGCGAGACGTCGGAATAACCGAGAAAATAGTTCTGAAAAGCGACAAACCGGTAGCGCGAAGACCGCGAAGACTGGCGCCGTCGGAAAGAAAGGAAGTAGATGATCTGATGGAAGCGTGGATAAACGAGGGTGTCATCAAATCGTCAGACTCGGAGTATGCGAGTCCGATAGGTGTAGTTAGAAAGAAAGATTTGTGTGTGCGTGTGGCTAGATGGGCCTTGTTACTAGGCGAGATTAAGTATCAGGCGTGTCATCGGCCGGGGAAAAGTATGCAGCATGTAGATGCTCCGAGTAGGAACCCCCTGCCGAGCACTATGTATGTAACGGAGAGTGAAGACGGGCTGATTGCACGGTTGAGAAGGGCACAGAACAAGGACTTTGAAGTCCGTAGGATTTTGGACGCCGCAACGTGCAGTCAGGCCGATGGGCAGGTAGTAAGAAACAATATCTTGTATAAGGAGTGTGAGGACGATGTGCTAATAGTAGTATCGAAGGCGATGCGGGCTCAGGTAGTCAGGCAAGCGCACGAGCGTGGGCATTTCGAGGTTACCAAAACAGAAGCTATGGTCAAGAAGGACTTCTGGTTCAAGGGGTTGCGCGAGAAGGGCGAACACATGGTATCCAACTGTCTTGACTGTAGCCTAACCGAACGAAACATAGGTAAGCTAGAAGGGAACCTGCGAAATTACAAGAAAAGAAGAAAGCGTGCGAAGCAGTACCTGAGGAAGGACCCGTGCACACCTCGATTTTATGAAACCTTGGGTCCTAAACGCCGAAAGTGACGCATCTGATGACAGCGAGATAAAAGGCAACATCTGAGGGCAGATGTTATTGCAGGATGGCCGAATGTAGTATCGTGGACGAAAGGCCTGGGAAATATCGGACGAACTATGAACAGTGTCGCGAGAGCCGAGGCGCCGTCGGGCCCATCAATGTGTCATCGGTCTTTTCAAGTGCATAGTTTCGTGGAAAAGACCTACGTGACCCTGGCCACGAGCGTCTGCAGAACACGTGTGCGGTGGGCCTAGGAAAAGGGCAATAGAATGCGACAACAGTTAGTCGAGAAACAGAGTGCGAGTCGAGAAACAGAGTGCGAGTCGAGAAGCCGAGTGCGAGTCGAGCGGAGACGGAGGTTGCGAGTGGCGTTGCCGAGAGAGTGTGGATTGCGCTGTGTTCTGTACGTTTGGTATGAATAGTTCGTTAAGCCACAATCGTCTTATCTGTCTGATTAACATCTCTATTGTCCACCTTTGTAAACATATTACATCACGATATTACATATTTTTGGGGGCTCAGCCGGGATTGGACAAGACAGAAAACGAAACGGTTTAACAGAGCTATTCGAGCTAGTTGTGAATTTACCGGTACGCGGTGCGGTAAAGGACGATATCGTTGACTGTTTAAGTTTGTGTTGTGTGAAAAATGGCCAACGTCGGGGACGAACGATTGTCGGGTGAAGAGGGTTCGACGCTGGAGGAGCTGAGGAATAAGCTCGCGCGAATGAACCTCCCTATATCGGGTGCGAGGTCAGTGCTGATTGCAAGGCTGAATCGGGCGTGTAGGGCTGGACAATCGTATCGTAAGGGCTCGACGGGCGGTGAAGAGCTAACCGGTCAACGAGATTTAGAAAATGTACAGAGAGCTGAGCGTGATTGCAACGAAGATGAGGATGTTGAGAAAATGAATACGAAGGAGTTGAAGGAGCGCCTCGCTAGTTTGGGTTTAAAAACGACGGGAAGAAAAGTAGAATTACGCGCACGGCTACGAGCGGCCATGGATGGTAACGACATATCGTCGGAAGAGGAAAGCGACGACGAAAGTGAGGATGAAGATGGCAAGAAAAACGCAAGAGAATACAAGAGAGATACGCGAAGGGTGCATCAGGACCGTGACGAATGTTGTCGAAGGGCATGTGTTGGTTCGACACTGAGTTTTAGAGACGTCGAAGATGCATTAGAGTCGTTTAGTGGCAACAGAGGTGAAAATGTCGAACGATGGTTCGAGTCGTTCGAGGAAGTCGCTGATACGTGCATGTGGTCGGATGGGCAGAAGGCAGTCTACGCAAGGAAGTTGCTGAAGGGATCAGCGAAAATATTTGCGAGCTTCGAGTGTCATGCCAGGACTTGGCATGAGTTGAAGAGGGGGCTAGTGAAAGAATTTTCGAGGAAAGTCAACAGTAGGCAAGTTCATCAGAAACTTGAAGAAACAAAAAAGGAGAGTGATGAAGCATGTTTGGCGTACATGTACCGTATGCTCGAGATAGCCAGCCATGTGGACATGGAGGAGGAAGCAAAGGTGGAATACATAGTTGATGGAATAATAGACGACGAGAACAATAAGGCTGTATTGTATGGCGCTACGTCAATCAAAGGGTTGAGGAAGAGGTTAGTGATGTACGAAGAGCAGAAGAGTCGCAGAGCAAAGTCGATTGCGAAGTCGGCTAAAACCCAGAAGAACGGGAAGCCCAGTCAATCTGTAGATGCAATGAAGAAAAGAAGATGCTCCATTTGCGGCAGTGAGGATCATCTAAGAGTTAAGTGCCCGGAGAAAGGAAAAGGTATGAAGTGTTTCAAATGCAACAGGCTTGGACATATTGCAGCGAGGTGTACGGCACAACCGAAAGAGACTTGCGTAGTGTCAAGATCCGAAAAGGGGAAGTATGTGAAGGAAGTGGCGATAGATGATTGTAGGTTTGTGGCATTAGTGGATACAGGTAGTAACCTTACGTTCATACGAGCGGATGAGTATGTGAGGTTAGGATCACCACCTCTGGGAAACTGCAAACTTAAGTTTGATGGTTTTGGTTCCGCTGGCAATAGTACCTGGGGCGAGTTCACAAGGGTAATGACGGTCGACGGGTGCGACTTTACTGTCACTCTGCATGTTGTCTCGAATAAGGTAATGACAAGACACAGTCTACTCTTAGGTACCGACTTTTTAGACCAGGTAGAGTTGCGAGTCAAACGGGGCGAGGTGACATTTTTACGACTCGACGATCAGGCCGACGGTCACGAGGACGCGCCGGATGTACTGAGGGTAAACGCGGTAGAACAGACCGACGAAACAGACCTGACACACGTACGGGAACCGCATTATCGTGAAGCGATTCGCGATATCGTTAGGGGGTATAGGCCGGAGAAGAAGCGAGACGTCGGAATAACCGAAAAAGTAGTTTTGGAAAGCGACAAGCCGGTAGCGCGAAGACCGCGAAGACTGGCGCCGTCGGAAAGAAAGGAAGAAGATGATTTGATGGAAGCGTGGACAAACGAGGGTATCATCAAATCGTCAGACTCGGAGTATGCGAGTCCGATAGGTGTAGCTAGAAAGAAAGATTTGTGTGTGCGTGTGGCTAGATGGGCCTTGTTACTAGGCGAGATTAAGTATCAGGTGTGTCATCGGCCGGGGAAAAGTATGCAGCATGTAGATGCTCCGAGTAGGAACCCCCTGCCGAGCACTATGTATGTAACGGAGAGTGAAGACGGGCTGATTGCACGGTTGAGAAAGGCACAGAACAAGGACATTGAAGTCTGTAGGATTTTGGACGCCGCAACGTGCAGTCAGGCCGATGGGCAGGTAGTAAGAAACAATATTTTGTATAAGGAGTGTGAGGACGATGTGCTAATAGTAGTATCGAAGGCGATGCGGGCTCAGGTAGTCAGGCAAGCGCACGAGCGTGGGCATTTCGAGGTTACCAAAACAGAAGCTATGGTCAAGAAGGACTTCTGGTTCAAGGGGTTACGCGAAAAGGTCGAACACGTGGTGTCCAACTGCCTTGACTGTAGCCTAACCCAACGAAACATAGGTAAGCTAGAAGGGAACCTGCGAAATTACAAGAAAAGAAGAAAGCGTGTGAAGCAGTACCGAAGGGACCCGCACACACCTCGATTTTATGAAACCTTGGGTCCTAAACGCCGAAAGTGACGCATCTGATGACAGCGAGATAAAAGGCAACATCTGAGGGCAGATGTTATTGCAGGATGGCCGAATGTAGTATCGTGGACGAAAGGCCTGGGAAATATCGGGCGAACTATGAACAATGTCGCGAGAGCCGAGGCGCCGTCGGGCCCATCAATGTGTCATCGGTCTTTTCAAGTGCATAGTTTCGTGGAAAAGACCTACGTGACCCTGGCCACGAGCGTCTGCAGAACACGTGTGCGGTGGGCCTAGGAAAAGGGCAATAGAATGCGACAACAGTTGGTCGAGAAACAGAGCGCGAGTCGAGAACGAGAGTGCGAGTCGAGAAGCCGAGTGCGAGTCGAGCGGAAACGGAGGTTGCGAGTGGCGTTGCCGAGAGAGTGTGGATTGCGCTGTGCTCTGTACGTTTGGTATGAATAGTTCAAGTTAAGCCACAATCGTCTTATCTGTCTGATTAACATCTCTATTGTCCACGTTTTGTAAACATATTACATCACGATATTACACTAATAATTAGGTACTTATAAATTAGTATTATCAATTATTTTGCATTTATAATTCCGCCTCTAGTATAAGTGTTAATTGAAAACTAACTTTATGTTTCAAAAAGTACTAGCAAAGTCGTTGAGTAACAAGCCACTGATGCTAACACAAATAGCATTGTCGTAATTAAATATTTCTAAATATTCATTTTTCATTTTGAACCTGTAGAAACAATTTATTATATATACTGTTAGCTAAGTAATTGCATATTTAATTAAGTCGAAATATAAAACTTAGTTATTTTGATAATTTAGAAAATAAAAAACTGACAAACATTTCAATTTAATTTATGGTTGGAACAGAAGACAGTTATTTTTCATTAATTGAAATATTGCAATGCAGAGTACTTTCCAAAATACGCCGAGAGTATTCCTGATGGTGAAACGAGCGTTGCTTCATCGAACGCAGCTAAAGAAAACAACATCTATGTAGTTGGTGGTACGATGCCTGAAATAGAGGGCGATAAATTGTACAATACCTGTACTATTTGGGGTCCCGATGGAACTTTGATAGCAAAACACCGAAAGGTAAGTAATATATTCCTTTATGGCTTTGAATTTGAAAATATTGGGGTGAAGAAAGTGACTCTATCTAGGAATAATTTAGGAATATACATATGTACATACGTATACTATAACCAATTCTATAATTTACGGTTTATAAAATACGTTATGATACGGGAAACGCCCATTTTTGTTGTAATGTGTTTGTTGTTGTATAAATTTTTCACATACTTAAAATATTATTATACTTATTTTTTCTCCTTTTTAAACATTATTAAATGATAAGATTTTTTAATAAAAGAAAGTGATAAAAACGCTGTCAGTTATTAAATAAAAAATAATTAAAGTTTAGGAGTTGGTAACTTTGATATTAAATTACAAAAGTTGCAGCAATAGAATTAGCGACTACATTTTTATGTTATTAGGTACATCTATTCGACATCGACATTCCTAATAAGATTACTTTTCGAGAGAGTGATTCACTCAGTCCTGGTAACTCCCTAACGACGTTCGATGTGAAGGGCTGCAAAATAGGTATTGGCATTTGCTATGATATTAGATTCGAGGAAATGGCACGCATTTATCGGAACAAAGGTACAGTAACTTAATCGATCAATACTTAACTAGCAAAAAATTAAATATCTTTCTTAAATATATTCTATATAAAATTAATATAATCTGTAACTCTGTATAAAAAGAAGCTTAATTTAAAAAACCAGTATATTTGCTGAAAATGAAACAAATAAAAGAATTAAAAGCACAATAAGAGGACTGACATATTCAGTAATGATGGAATGTGAACCGTGCAACTACGAAGTTAATTGGTATTCGGTGGCTTCATATTTCCTGCTTCTCTGGGTTAGGTTGCCAAATGCTGATATATCCAGCGGCATTCAATATGACCACTGGACCACTGCACTGGTCATTACTTCAGCGTTCCAGAGCGAATGATAATCAATTATACGTTGCCTGCATATCACCGGCTCGTGTTCCTTAAGCAAGTTACGTCGCATGGGGACATACACAGTTGACCAATCCCTGGGGAAAGATTCTTTACGATTTGGAAACTCAAGAGAATATGGCAGTCACCGATATCGGTAATTTACAGCTTAAAATTAAAAGCGAGAGATCCATGATGTAATTAATTTTTAGTCTCGTTAATTTATCGATTTAGCCATCTTCCTCTGTATTTGTTGAATTTATTAGTAAGCATTACTTATTACTTCGTATGTTTCTTTTTTCTATCAGATGTAAAAGTTGTTGAGGAAGTAAGGGCTCAGATACCTACATTTTCTCAGAGACGTACAGATTTGTACGACACTGTCTGTAAGAAGGAGTAACTCTACACTAAAACAGAAAATGTTTTTTTATAATATTTCTACTACAATATCCTTTTTTTGTGAATTATTACTAATTTCTTATCATCCATTTCTTGTAAATATATTATATCACGATATTACAGATATATACGTAGATATACACGTTAATTAAATCCTCTATATGGTATTTTTATATCAGTGTCATAAACATTGTAAACCGAAAATCTTCTATTACACGCGTACATATACAGTCAATATTATTGTTACATATAGTGATACATACGTTGATCCACACATTAATTAAATCCTCTATATGCTATTTCTACTTTGCTATCTTGAATAGATAAATAACATGTCGCTTCCAGATGTCAAATAATATTTGCCAAATGCACATATAATGATATAATTACATATAATGATAATAACAATATAATAATTATATATAATATTGATAATAATGATATAATTACATATAATGATATATACGTTGATCCACACATTAATTAAATCCTCCATATGGTACTTTTGTATCGGTGTCATGAACATTTTTCCCCGAACGACCTTCTATGACGCATGTACGTATATCGAGAATATTATTGTATTATATATAGTGATACATACGTTGATATACACATTAATTAAATCCTCTATATAGTATTTTTACTTTGCTATCTTGAATAGATAAATAACCTCGAATATAGACATACAGGTACACTTACGTTGATATACACCTTTGTACAAGGTGTCAAAAAATTTTTTATCACGGCGTTTTTTTAAGACGATTTTATAGCTTCGAAATTGATCTTGACACGATTTTCAATGTCAAATTATTTTCCTATTGCATCATGTGATACTCATTAGGAGGAACGAAACTTCTGTTTTCTTAGAAAAAATGTTTGAAATTTCATTAATTCCTAGATTGATTTTATTTATACTTTAAGGTCAGATATGACATCAAATAATGTCAATACTAATATCTAGTTATTTGTCAATTTACAGCATCTGAAAAACAAGATATCTTCGAGACAGCGTGGGTTTTCTTTCCAACTTTCTTAACTTTCAACAATAAAATTTTCGTCAAACGATACAATCTATCCAACA
Organism: Bombus bifarius; assembly: GCF_011952205.1. NCBI lineage: Eukaryota > Metazoa > Arthropoda > Insecta > Hymenoptera > Apidae > Bombus > Bombus bifarius. The sequence goes on from NW_022884976.1 coordinate 193,597, forward strand.
AAGTTCTTGTACACAGCCAATCTCGTAAGAACATAGATCTTCTTCAAGTATTATTCTTCACAATGCTTCGTGTGGAATTTCTACTTGACGAGTTATTATTAAACGATTAAAAGCTTATTATTATACGATAATGTAATATCGTAGAATAGCTTTGATTGGAGATCGGCTGAAATTAGAAAACACCGTGTACGCCGTCTTTTTGTGGTTTGTTTACATCCAAGAGCGCCTAGTAACAGTGACGCGAGAAAAGATAAGCAGCGTCAAAACAGAAGTACGGTTTCATATTTCAAGGAGTGGCAATCGAGAGGCCAGAGTATGTGAGCCGAAAAGTGTGTGCGTGCGTGCGTGCGTGCGTGCGTGCGCGCGCGCGCGCGCGCGCGTGTGTGTGTGTGTGTGTGTGTGTGTGTGTGTGTGTGTGTGTGTGTGTGTGTGTGTGTGTGTGTGTGTGTGTGTGTGTGTGTGTGCAGGACCGAGCAGGAATGCGTTGGCGAGGTTCAGAGTTGATCGAGACGTCGAAGCATAGAGTCGTTAGAATTGAGTTGCGAGTGTTGTCGAGTGTTAGAGTTGCTAGTGAGAGAGAGCGAGAGAGTTACCAAATAGTTGTCAAGTTATTTAATGTAAATACGAGCGTTGCATTTAGTTTTCCTGTTAATCAAACATCGTTTCTCTGTCTAACTAATATCTGTATTTTCAATCCATTATTAATATATTCCGATATTACAAGTGGGGGCTCGTCCGGGATTGAATAAGACAGAGAAACGATACGATTTAACGGAGCTATTTGTGCGGGAGTAGAAAAGAATAGAATAAAATGGCAAACGTTGAAGACGAACGATTGTCGGGTGAAGAGGATTTGACGCTGGAGGAGCTGAGGAGTAAGCTCGCACAGATGAATCTGCCTATATCCGGTGCGAGATCAGTGCTGGTTGCCAGGTTGAACAGAGCGTGCAAACCTGGTCGATCTACTCCTAAGGATTCGAAGCGTGGCGAAGAACCAACAAACCAGCGAGATCTAAGAAGCAAGCAGAGAGCCGAACGCAGTCAAGAGGGAGAGGAAGACCTCGAGAAGCTGAGGACGAAAGAGCTGAGAGCGCGTCTCGTTAGCTTGGGGTTGAAGGTAACGGGAAGAAAATCCGAACTACGCGCGCGGCTACAGGCGGCCCTAGAAGGAGACGATGTATCGTCGGAAGAAGAGAGCTCCGACGAAAGTGAAGGCGAGGACGATAAACAAGGCGCGCGAGAATACAGGAGAGGCACGCGAGCGGTGTATCAGGACCGCGATGAGTATCAGCAGAAGTATATGCGTCGGTTCGATGTTGAGTCTTAAAGACGTGGAAGACTCATTAGAGAAATTCAGCGGGGATGATCTGCTGAGTGTAAATCAGTGGGTGGAAGACTTCGAGGAAATGGCAGAAGTGTGGGGTTGGTCAGACGCCCACATGGTGGCCTATGCTAAGAAATTACTCGCAGGCTCCGCTCAGGCCTTCGTACGACAAGAGCGATGCGCGAAGTTCTGGGCAAAGCTAAAAAAGGCGTTGAGGAATGAGTTTGAAAATGTAGTAAGCGACCAACAGATACATGGCGAGTTATCCCATAGAAAGAAGAAAGCAGATGAGAGTCTGCAACAATATATGTATCACATGTGCGGGATTGCAAAACAAGGAAGGGTTGATACGCAATCCTTGATAGACTACATTATTCAAGGCATTCCCGACGAGGTCGCGAACAAGACTGTGCTATACGGAGCCAGGAATATCGAGCAATTAAAAGAGCGTTTCAGGCGCTACGAAGCGATAAAAAGAGATATGGAGATGAGGACGAAATTTGAGGAGCCGAAGAGTAGCAGGGTAAAGCCGGTGGCGAAGCTGTCCGAAACCGAGAGGAACAAGGAACCCGGTCGATCTGGAGATGCGAGGAAGGCGCGATGCTACAATTGCGGTGATGCGGAGCACGTGTGTGCGGAGTGTCCGAGCAAGTCGAGAGGACCTAAATGCTTCAAATGTAGGGAGTACGGACACATCGCATCAAGTTGCGACAATTTGGGTGAGCCGTCAAAAAAAGTTTACAGCGTGTTTCGGTCGTTACAAACAAGGCGTGGTAAGGATGTTAAGATGGAAAATTTCGAATTGAGCGCGTTGATAGACACCGGTAGTGAGCTGACTCTAATGCGAGCAGATCAGCATGTGAAAATCGGAGCGCCCAGATTAAGTCGGGAAATCGTTGGATTTGGCGGTGTCGGTTCCGGAAGGAATTTTACGCTCGGGAAATTTTCGACGAACATTATTATAGACAATGAGTCGTACTGTATAACCATACACGTAGTTCCAGACACAGTGATACAACATTCGCTTATTATTGGCGCAGACTTTTTGGACACTGTTGAAATAAGTATAAAAGGGGGAGAATCTTTTATTAGTAGAATAAAGGACGAAAATCCCGATGAGTGTCCGGAAGTCCTCAAGATAGATGTAGAGACACAGGCGAGTGAGATAGATTTGTCACACGTTAAGGACATGCAACATAGGCTAAAAAGAGATTTGAAGAGAACCAAAGCATTGCTAAGAGACGCTCAAACGATGCTGGAGAGATCGAAAGGTGACTCGACGGGTAAAGCAGCTTTACGACAGCTGAAGAACCAGTTAGAAGATGCAGAATGCGCTAGAGCAGTTGCAGTTAAAGCGAAACAGGCACTGGAGCAAGAACCGAATGAGACGCAGGCTTCGTTGCAGGAAGTACTGCGGCAACGTTCCGAAGCAGAAGATCGTGATTAATGTAGCTAGTCGCGAACGAACTGAGCTACTGTCGCAATTGGAAGAAAATAAAGAAGAGTTAGCAGAAGTTTTGAAGAAGTATCGGGCAGCTGTGCAGCAAGTGTCGGAGGAACGGAGAATAGTGGCAAGACACGTGGTGATTGGTAAAGTGGACCACGAGATGGTGTCCTCGTCGGATTCTTGCGGCCAGCAGGAGGACTTAGCGAACATCACGAGGAGGAAGAATCTGGCTAAACAACAGCAACAGGATGTTGTTGATGATATTTGCGAATTTACTGAGAAGGATAGCGTTGCGGGTGTGAGGGTTGTTTCAAGTTTTCGGATAGACTCGAAGAGAGTGAATGCAAGGCGAACGAAAAGACAAGGGAAGTCGCACGTGTGGAATCCCTCCAATAATATCGATACGAAGATTCGATATACAGAGGATGTGGATGACGAGGACGACGATGGGATTGTCGAGGACACGATGAACGTGAAGACCTTCGAAAAAGAAGAGATCATAGTCTCGGTAGATGGTAAGTTGTTAACGTCTTCCATGTACGAACCGAGCCTACGAAAATGTCACGATGCTGTCACGACGATCAAAGCCCCTGACAAGAGTGAAATGGGTAAACAAACAACGGAGAGGAAGATAGAGGAAGAGCGAAAGAGGAGCAGTAGCATCGAGGACGAACAGGCCGCGGTGTTCCAAGAGGAACGAGATCAGCTGCGTGCGGACGCAAAGAGACGGATTGAGGAGATCCAAATCCGAAACAAGCGGGCGTATAACAGGAGACGCAAGAAGGCGACAGCATACAGGACGGGAGATCTAGTGGCAATCGAGAGGATGCAGAGGGGTTCCGGGCTAAAGCTGCATCCGAAGTTTCTTGGACCGTACCGGGTGATAAAAGTCCTGCGAAATGACCGATACATAGTGCAGCGAGAGGGGGAGCACGAAGGGCCACGTACAACTTCCACGGCAGCCGATCACATGAAATGGTGGAATGCTGACGATAGTGATGTAAGTGCGAGCGGCGATGATGAGCACATCTGAGGGCAGATGTGATTGTCAGGAAAGGCCGATTGTGATATCGTAGAATAGCTTTGATTGGAGATCGGCTGAAAATAGAAAAACCGTGTACGTCGTGTTTCTGTGGTTCGTTTACATTTAAGAGTGCCTACGTGACTAAAGGCACGTAGTTGGTAGTTCTTACATAGGTATGAGGGAAACAATAGACAACGTTAGAAGAAGGACGGTTTCGCTATCCAAGGCGAATCGAAAAGTGTGCGTGTTGCGAGAATCAGAGTTGATCGAGACGTCGAAGCATAGAGTCGTCAGAATTGAGTTGCGAGTGTTGTCGAGTGTTAGAGTTGCTAGTGAGAGAGAGAGAGAGAGTTACCAAATAGTTGTCAAGTTATTTAATGTAAATACGAGCGTTGCATTTAGTTTTCCTGTTAATCAAACATCGTTTCTCTGTCTAACTAATATCTGTATTTTCAATCCATTATTAATAAATTATAATTAATCGGACAAAATTACACCTTTAATATATTCCGATATTACAATAACTTACTTTTTTCTACGTCAATGGACGTAGACGAAAGACGTTGAGTGAGGAATTAGAACAAGTGTGGATCGTTGGAAACCACTATGCTGCGGTCTACCATTCGTTTTACCCTATATATACCACGGAACAAAGGATAATTTTCACCGGCTTCATCAAGAGCACATTTTCTAAGCTTTATTATTTATTATTACACCCATTATATTATATTATTACGATATTATCTAATTAATTGTTGTTTATTTATTTTGATGCTTATATTAACTGTTATTTGAAACATACTTTCAACAACATAATAAATACAGAGTAAAGGTTAATGAAATTTTAAACAGCTTTTTCCAAAAGAACATGTTATATCCGTGTAAGGACTATAACACTTCTGTTTTCTCGTCATGAGAACTTTATGACGCAATAAAAACTGTTGTCCTTGAAAATTATACTCCAGATCAATTTTGTGATCCATTTTTTCTAACAGATCACCATCTCCCACGGCTATAACAAGTAAGTTTTTAACACTCTATACACATAGAAAACACGTATTGATTACGATTCTGCTGATTAAAACACGGAACGTCAATATATTTATTCACTATGCCAACACAGATAACATTTACCACTGACGAATATAATATATATTTGAAAGGATGGAAATTTTATTTAACCGACTATATGACCATACTCGGTCAAGTATCAACAGCGACCATCTATCAAAAAGATTAAAAATTTTAGCCATGTGATTTGGTCCCTTAAAGCGGGGATTTTAGAAGTAATATTTTTATAATAAAAGAATTCATGAAAAAGTTGTATTATCATAGAACTAATGATAAAATGCCACCAAAACCTTTAAATTTGTAATATTCGAAAGAAACTTGAAATCTCGTTTATTTACTCGGCAGCAAAATCTGATTTACCTTCAGGGTATACCTATACAATTTTTGCGTAACTCTCTCTTTTAAACAAAACATCAAAGCGTGTTGTTCCTAGCTTCAAAGGGCTTAACTCAATATTTTGATCAATTTTTTCTCGTTCCATACGGTCGTTTCAAAGCTTATAATACCATTTACACCTTTGCCTTGTATTCCATCCATAGTTCCCATGCAATTTTATTATTATCGTTCCGAAGAACCTTCGCACTTCTGCTTCGCTCGTGATATGTATTCACATTTGTTTTGCCATTTTGTTTCGCCTTTCGGGGACGATATGTTTGGAAATGATATGATATTGTAAACAAATAGGCCATTAAACGAGAATGGATGGATTCAAACGGAATTAAGTGATCTCAATTCCACAGCTTTGGCGGCTGAACGTGTTTTCCTTTCGAACGGTTTGCTCGCGTCAAATGGTGCAAATTTCAACAAGTACCCACGTGTTTACTATTAAATTCATTTATTTCTTTTTTATTTATTTATTTATTATCTTTTTGGCTAGGTTACCTTCGACGCATTTTGCGTATTTCTTGAGCAATTTTTAAGGTATTATTTCCTATATTATTGAAGAAAGTAATGATTTTTAGATTACCAATAAAAGGTAGATTTAAATTTTATACAAATTGGCATACATTGGCAATTGGCATAATTTAAGGAAATTGGCATACTGAGATGACAAATTACTGACATTCCTTTAGTATGTTATGGAAAATTTGTAAAGGTTTAAAAATTGTTGGAACACTTTGCATGGAATATATATTCTATATAGAATACGAGTTCTTTCTCTTTCCTAATTATCGTTTACGTGATAAAATAAGGCGTTTCTATTTGAATTCATTAAATGTTGTCTTAAATATTCAATTTGAAAATTCTTTGGAGAAAATCGAAGAAGATTTAGAACTATTTTTTAATCGATAAACGCTTCAAGAATTGAGAACCACTGACCTAGGGGAACTTGATTAATCGAGGGATACAAATAGTTCAATGATATTGCAGAAGCCATTTACTGCGTTCCCCTAATATGATTACATCGATAAAAGAGAGGTCACTACTTCTTCGCCATATTTCATACGTAAAAATAAAAATCTTATATCAAAGCAAAAAAGTCACTTTTTTTTTTTTTTTGGACCAGATCGCCATGTCATTAAATCGAGCACAATAATTAAATTAGAAAATTGAGACACCGATTGACACGAAACAGCCACCGTCAACCGAATCTTATGGACGTCTTACAGATTAGAGCGTTTCATTTACTTGAAGCGAAACGAGGATTAACTCGTAGCAACTGAGCAGTAGCTCAGTGCCGAACATTTATCTTCGTTCTCGCCAGTACGGGGAGTACAAAAAGGCGATTTGCGAAGTCAAATTTGTGCATCAAATTGAGCGGCTTTTTCAACAAATCGAAATTCGAAATGTTGTTAAATACGACTTATTCGGAGACAATGAGGCGAAAATGATTATAAGATTCCATGAAAATATTATGTTAGATGAAAGCTGTTGGTGCCTATTAGTATGGTCCTTCTGTAGTATACACACGTATAATAGAATAATAATAATTTACTACGAGTAAAAGAGACATTTATACGTATCCATAGGGCTTTCGATTTATGAAAATTGAAAAGAAGATATATTCCATATGGATTTGGAATAATGGATTTATTAATAAATTATAATTAATCGGACAAAATTACACCTTTAATATATTCCGATATTACATTACCGTGATGTAATATTTATCATGCTTATTTTGTACGTAAAACGAATCGTTGGAATATTCCCGAAGCTAACGAAGCATTTCCCAAAAGTTAAACCGAAGAAATTAACGCGAATAGTTAAGTGAAATTTTTCCATTAACTTGCTGACCAACCGGCAAATAAAAAATCATAAAAATTGTTTCAATGTGTTGAGGTCACGCATAACTTCTTTTTTCATTGACGATTACCAAACAGGTAAAATTTCGAAATTGTACGAAGGCCACGTGACCAGATCGTATTGGAATTTGAAGTGCATGGAAAAAGACAACTCGAAGTACAAACCTTGAACTGTACTACTCGAAGTACAAACGTGAACTAATGGATGCAGAAAAGCAATTAACGCCAAACATCCGAACAGCATCTTGGAGCCCGTCATTGTTCTGAAATAAAAGAAGTGACGAATTAAAAAGACGCAGGACTAATAATAATAAAGGAAACTTAGTTCGTATTATAAATTGAATTTACATCAGAAAAGAAGCACGATCAAGCGAAACAGATCGTAGAAATGACAAATATCATCGATATACGTTTCAGTGTAATTTCACTTTTGAAAATTATTTAGTTTAATACGATCGTATTCATCGCTCTGAAACTTTCATTGTGCTGCAATTTGTGCTGCGTCTTTTTAATTTCTCTATCTTTCTGTGTTTTCGGAAGAATTACTTGAAAGATTAAGAATTGTGTTACGCCGCGCGACTCTCTGCCTGGCCCAGGTCACACACCGCGGGCCAGACGGACACCAGAGGTCCGCTCTTCCGTACGGCGTACCCTCAATAGCCTTAAGCACCGTCCATAAATCATAGATTTACGAGAAAAGGTCCTTTAAACAAAACAAACATCTGGTCCCGAGGAGTTTCTAAACACTATTGTCTACCACGGCAGGACAAGGGAAAGTTGTTTTTTTGTCACGCACGCGGCAACTTTCCCCCCATTAATCACTTTCTCTCGAGGGCAGTTAAGACCCTTCGTTTGAGCAATTAAAAACGAAGGCTAATCCCTCGCTCTCCTAAATAACATCGGCACGAACAAATCCGATGGTCCCGTGGGCTAGACCGATCCTTAGCCTTCCTCCGAGACAGCATCGTCTCCCAAGGGCACTGTGTTTGCATCCTTCGAACGAGCAGCATCCTTCGAGCGGGCTCTCCACCAATCTCGTATATACGCACCAGTGTAGCATCCTCGTCATAAGTTGTGGAATAAACGGTGAAACCTAACTTACTACTGTGTAATATTCAATCAACCACCTCTGTTATCCTACCCGAAACAGGGGAACGACTACTTCGCGGCGTCGATTCACCGAATCGTAGCGAGAAGTTACGCCTCTCGCTGACGCGTTTTCCTCGCGACCGCGTCTCTCCGCGAACGGTCGTAACAAATTGCTTGCCTTATTTTATTTTCCATTAGTTAGGATTTGATTATTCCAGGTAAGGTTTATTATTTATAACAGGTTTTATCACTTGTTTATTACTTAGGAGTTTGTTATTTTAGGATTAGTACCTTTTAGGATTTCTTATCCTTCGAGTTTCTGTTTCAGATATCTAGGTCTATTTCAAGATGTTTTATTACATTAGGATTATTTATTCGATTAAGATAATTTAAGAGTTTCACAATGTACAAAGAAATAATCGCGTGAAATTTAGATTTATGCTTTAAACGTATTAAACACGCGGTAATTTCAATGTCTATAGCCTCGAACGTGTTCTGATTAGTTGTGTCATTGTCTGTGACATTGAAATCACAAAAATCCATTGCAAGTATGCTGTCATGCAATGTGGATGTAATTGGGTTTTTTGGGTATTTCCTGTATCATCTGATTTGTACAGTACTATTTTAACGCAAGGACAGGAAAGTTATTATATATTTCCCGTCCATTATTTGAATCGTTGTGAAGTGTAACGAATTATATTCGATTCGAGCAGATGTTAATGAATTACCCATTTCATATGTAATTACATGGAAATAAAAATCATTGCAAAAATAATTGATCTAATGACAACGGAATTTCCAATATTTTTTTGTTTCGTCACGTCTTTTTCATAATATATCTTTTATAGGTACGTGATTTATTAATCGTTCGAATGGAAATAATTATTCGTATAATATTCAAATGATTCTAGCCATAAAATAAATTAAAACGATACCTGTAATGCAATCTGCGTATGACGTCAACCTCGATCTATGCTTATACAAGAAATTTTATCAATCAATGACTATATATACAATAATCAAATATTATAAAATTTCCTGAAAACCTTTAGGTGTTAATATTAAGGTGTTAATATCTTTAATATTTGCAAGTTATTGTTTAGCGCTAATTAGTTAGAATGTAACAAGTGGTGTACCAGAATTGAGATAATTAAGCCACACGAACAATCTTATTTAGATCTTTTTAATTTTTTAATTCTCTTTTGCTCTAATACTTCGTAAAATTAATCTTCATTAGCTACTACACTTCATAGAATAACAAGAGATAATTTTTCTTATATAACGTTTCATTCATAAAATCTATCATTAAAGTACATCTTCATAAAAATATCATTCCATACTAACGGTATATTTGGTGTCATACGAGATAACAGTTACCAGTGATGACATATGTAACTTTATAAAGATATCTCGTTTTATTATATATTAAAAGAATGTACTCATTGCTGCTATATTTCAGATGAAAAAAAAGGAGGCAATGATTTTACAGTAAAATCGTTCGTTTACAACTGATTCATTTACATTTCATGATAATACTGTGCATTCTGAATATGCTATGATTTGGTTTAAAATAATAAATAGTCCATTCTTGCATACTATTGCTCCAGCTTTACTTGTATTTTCGATATTGGTATAAATAGAAAGACAATTAATGTCGTTCGAGTCTATTTTCGGATCATTTATATTACGTTTAATCCATATAGTTATTATATGAGACATAGTATCGTAAAATTTGGAAGAATAAAACGTTCGTACAGGATGTACATTTTATAAGAACTCCAACAAATCTGCGTGTGCACCTAAAATACAAACTGATAGTGATTGTTCATAAGTTTATATACATTATCTAATGTCAATCGAAGGTATCAATTCTTTTTCTCCATAAGAGTACTTTTTCATTTATATGTGTTCAAAAATACATGTGCTCAACCGTGAAGCATATGTCACCTACAACGAAAAAGAGTTTTCCTATACTTAATATTTCCTTTATATACCTATGAAAGTCTATTCTTCGCGTAGTATGAAATTATGAATAAATCTGGAATATTGTTCAATCTGAAAAGAAAAATAACTTATTGACATCATTCATTGATACGAGATTCAGAATGTTTGTTTTGTCTTGCAGAGAAAGAAGGCAGCCCTTTCTTTTAATGTGAAATAGAAAGCGAAAATTTGAAAACAGATTTTTTGGAAATTTACTTGCAAATATCGTTTTCAATATCGTGATTTTCTTCCCAATGGTACTGTACTTTCAAATTTTCCAGTATCCCTCTAAAAACAAAAAGTCGAACCTCGTTATTATTAACGTAGGCATTACAAGGAAGAGAAGTATTAGAAAGCAGCTCCTTTTTATTATGGATTTCTTTATAATCATGTAAATAAGAAATTCCGGAAATTTTTTCCTCAAGAATTTAATTCTTGTGTTTTGATTGATAATTATTACACTACATACTAACTTTTCGCATACTGTTCGCGTCTAACAATTTCCTAATAATAACTACTTCAAAATTACATATGTTCTTGCACGAATTCAAAAGTACGTATGATACAATTACAATTGATTCTAAAATAATAATTATTTAAAGATATTAAGATACTAATTAAACGTTTCACTATATTTCAAAATCTGGAACAACAAATTTTTATTTATAAAAAATGAAACTGTGTTTATATATTCTTTGTCATGATGCTATTTCTTATTACCATGTCGACATTTTTTAAAATTCATTTTATTATCTCTACGCAATATGAAAATTCATATACTGCTTAATATTTTTTACATATTATCCATCCACCGCATGATATCTCCTGAAAAATCAAAATATTAATGTTATATTATTACAATGCTTCTTAAATTTCAATTTTTGACAAATTTGAAATCCAATATATTTTGCACAATTATTATTTATCAAAAAATTCTAAGTTAGTAACTTTCTTTTCAAATGGCAAATAACATATACTTTGACTTACCTGTAAGTTTTTGTTCCTAATCATCATTTCCTCTTATAGAACATTATTATTGTTCTTATAATTACTACCAGTGTCATAGATATTGTAGTGGCTACAACTGAATTAATAGAAAATGATAAATAACTGTGTATAACAATAACACATAACTGTGTATAACAATGACACATGACTTTTACTTACATATCAGTCGATAAGGGATTACTGTGATATCCTGTTGATGTTTCTTAAGGCACTTGATTAGGTGTGATACGGTATCATTCCTTATGGTATACTGTAGATAAGTATTTTAGAAAATAACAAGAATAAATCTAAATTATTCAGAGGTTCCAGTTTCGGCTTAGACATAAATACAGGACCATTTGCAAAGAAGAAAGGGTGCGTTTCTACAGCCTCGTTATAGTAACCATGAATACCAATCTCTGAATTACTGGTTAA